>NC_092085.1:4856120-5156379 GCF_043229965.1 Drosophila suzukii
TACTTTATAGGGTCACTTAGTAGGACAGCCCTGTCCTGTAGAGCGCAGCGGCAAACCACTCCAACTAAAGAAAGAGTCAGAATCACTCATTTCAAAGCGGCTCCTCTTATCTCTCTATTAGCTGGATTACACAGTCTGAGCTCGTCTCACAACCCCTACGGTCCGCGCACACGTTTGGTTTTGTTGTTGTTACTTGCAAGATGCGGTGTTCGTAAAGCCCGTAGCCCTTGTATATAAACGTTAATAAACTGAAGAATTGAATTTATCTCGCCTTGCGATTTGTATTTAAACAGCTAACAAAAGAGCTTGTTAGCTCAACAATATATTTGCTGCAAGTGGTTTTCTAAGATCCGCTGTATTTTAAATACATTTTCCAACTGACTCCTAATAAGCAGTCCTGATTGTTCACACTTAAACTGTAGGCGCTCATAACATGATAAATTGCTACCACCTCTTCCCTGGCAGCACCATTTCAACTCTCCTGCAGTCGGAGTACATTTTCCAAATCGGAGTACTTAGGTGCGAGAGTTGTCTCAACAAACATACTTCTAAATATTGACCGGTCTTCTGGCAGTCCATGGAAATTTGGCAGATCTATTATTCTTCCCTTCCAAAAATTCTGACTATCACCCATTTCGAATGCGCCACAACCCCGAGACCCAGCATATCCAAAAACCGGCTGGAACTGAGGAAAGCTGGGTTTAATGGCACAGTTGTGACAGTTGGTACCACTTTCGCTGCGCAGGCGTCGACGACGACGTCGAGAACAACGCAGCGATCTGCGCCTTGCTGGAGGTAGCTCCGAAAACCCACCTGGAAGGATACTACGATCACCGACTCCAAATCATTTCGACAACTCGAACATATTACCCGTAAACCAAAATAAGGTCGAGCAGCTAGTGGACGACCGACGACCTCATCGAAATGGATAGAACGAGCGACGAACACATTATTCCCGATAATAATTCTACCGCGAACAAAAACAAGCTAATGCTCTATATGCTGGAAGAAGTAAGAGCTCCCGAGCAGAGTTTTATCGAGGAGAAGTATAAAATTGTACTGCAAATGAATACGCTAAACGTATCGACAGACGGGCTGTTTCAGGCGACACCCGCATGACCGTCCAGCTCCCAAATCGCCGCAAGACAAGCAATTCCCAAGGAGCTTCCTTCGTTCAGAGGGGACCCTGAGGTGTGGCCAATGTTTATCAGTACATTCGAGCACTGTACTTCCGTAGCAGGGTTATCCAATGTGGAAAACATGCTCCGTCTACAAAAGTGCCTAAAAGGCTGGACACAATAAATGGTGAAGGTTCTACTTCCTAGCCTAGTTCCGGAAGTAATGAGCACGCTAAAAATGTTCTTCGGCAGACCCGAGCACATCCTGGAGAGGATGTTTGCCAAGGTGAGGAAGCTTGCGCCACCCAAAGAATAATTACAATCAATAATATAGTACGCGCTCGCAGTACGCAACATTAGCGCAACGATCGATGCATGCAGCCTAACAGCGCACTTAAACAACCCAATGTTAGTCAAGGTGCTTGTAGCCACAAACGACGAATCGGTCCCTCCCATTAAAGCTTTCAGCGACTGGCTCTACAAAACAAGGACAAGTTCTGTGAATACCCAAAATAAATGCGCAGCCAGTTCGAGTCAGGTATCTACAGCAGCAGGCTAATCCAAAGTGCATTGCATACGGTGGATTCGTAATCAATCATTGGGTAACACAATGCGAACAATTTAAATCCAGCGCCGTAGAGACGGCAAGTCGCTAAAGCCGGAAAGGCCTGCTTTCGATGCTTAAAGCTTCATCGAAACAATTGTCGACCAAAGGATTGCCTGGAGAGAAAGGCTTATAATTAATAACGCACGAATAGGTTATATTAAATGTATAGAGTTTATTCGGAGCGGCAGACGGACTGTGTAAAAGCTCGGCTCCAAGATCTTCATATAGACATTTGCAGGCCTACAAAGTAGTTTCTGAATAGATAAGCGGCAGCATTAGTGGTATAAGAACGAAGGCGACAAAGATAAGCAAAGAGCGCTGCAGGTGCCGTCGTACACCTATGCGCGCATGACTAAGCGCTGGCGATCTGCTCCGAGCAAATGGCTGGTGATTCGTGATGCACAGAATCGGCGAAGCCCTGGAGACCACTCGGGTCGATCAATGGCGATGGATCCCATCAAAGCTCAACGTCGCAGACGAAGGTCATGTGTGTGGACAAATGGCTTTACGGACCAGAGTTTTTGAAAATCGAACCCAGTAAATGGCCAACAGTTCCATCACGAGCAACGGAGATCGATACAACCGTACTACGCAGACATGTCTTCACAACTCGAAGTGCGAATAAAGTATTAGTCGACGTGGAATATTATTCCAATTGGAGCGCCTATACAGAGCGCCTATATAAATCCACCGACTTCAAGCTAAATGCCGAAGGACTGAAATGCCGTCAGCAGTGACCGAATTTCACGTCAAAGAAGCGCAGTCCCTACTATACAAAAAAGCACTGAGGATCGAGTTCACGGATGAAATCCATTTATTGATGAGTAAAAAACCAATAAGCGCAAAATGCTGATTGACTGGATAAAAACATATCTTGGTTTATCCGGAATCCTTCGCACAAAAGGTCGAGTGAACGCAGTCGGATATACTATAGGCGCGATAATATTGCCCCCAGAGAGCCGAGTAAGACTCCTAATAGTCCGGTTCTATCACGAAAAATATCATCACCTCGCTCACGAAACCATGATAAATGATATAAAATACAAATTTTATACTCTGCGCCTAAGAGTACAGCACAAATCCGTAAGAAAAGCCTGCCAGTTATGTAAAATTTGTTGCGCAATGCCACAGCCTCCAAAAACTAGGTTGACCAGTTTCGAAAAACCATTCACGTGCACTGGCGTTGATTATATCCGCACAACCAAAACAGTCCAAAAAAGCAAAGCCTGAGGTGTGCTCTAATGAAAGCACAGTTCATCATAAACTCACGTCCGTTAACTTTCGTCAGCCTGGACTCCGAGGACGACTCTGCGCTGATTTTAAACCACCTGCTAATAGGTTCATCGAATGGGTACAGACCAATCAGACATCATTGGAACGTGGTAAAACTTTTTGGAGATCACTTTTGGCAACGCTGGGTGAAGGAGTTTACACCGGTACTTACTAGACGGACAAAATGGTTCGAAAGATGTCCCCCTATATCAGTCGGAAGCGTAGTCATTAAATTTAAATTTAATTTTTAATTTCCTGTGTTATATATAAGCATTTGATAATTCTCGAGGTACCTATATAAGAAATATCGACCTCATTTATCCTTTTAAGAACCATCTCTAGAACCGGCAGAAGCGAAAAAAGAGAAGGAAATGGACAAAGTTTTTAAGCGTGCTTCGCAACGCCAAATGTAATACACATTGATTCGGAAGCTGAAATTTAAATAAAGCTGTTTTTAAAATCGTAGTTTACCGCTATCCGTCTGTGCCTCCAATTTGGTGGTGTGGGCTGCTGTAAAACCAATTCAGTTTCGCTCTCAACAGTAGGGTTTGTATTTCCTCGGGGCAATAAAAACAACAACATGTATGCAGCGTAAAAGAATGTATGCGCCGCTGCATGAAAATTATAATGAACACAAAGCGATAATTATTTGAGACACTGCATTCCAATAAGTGTAACGAAATCAACGAAAATTAAATACAAATAAAACAGAAATGCCATTTAATATTGTCGTATGCGATATGCCGCAAGATAAATGGTACGAGAGTTAAATGTTTCGTTATTTAAGCATTAGTAACGGTGAAATTAGCTGATGTGTCAATCAATTTATAAATCCAGCTTTGAAGATTTTTTAACTTCACCAAGTTTAATTTTTATTAAACTATTTATTTAAATATTATTTGTTTTTTAATTTTTAATACGGAGCTGCAGAAGGTGATTCTCAGAGAGTATTAGTTATCCAAACGAAGCCCGTAATGCAGATTTCTAATTTACTTTAAAATTCTTCCTTGGGTGCTGTGAGCTCGTGGGCGCGGGATGGCCCGGAGCAGCAGTTGCGAGTTGGACGGCCGGGCGGCTGGCCGATAATACGTATGTGGGAGCGTGGGGTATTCCCACGCTGAAGTTAAATTTTGATGGCCCGTATGGCCGTTGGTCATCCAACGCAGAATTATTATGCTGGAACTGAGTGGGTGGTCCTCGCTGCAGTTGCTTCTTAACTGGGCTGGCTGGCTGTGGATCATCTGTTGCAGAGCTATGATGATTAGGCTGGAAGGAAATTATCCTCATTTTCTTGCTGGCCTAGAGACTCAGTCAAGATCAAATAAATACAAAGTTTAACATGAGTTGCCAGAATTATTTTGCTGAGAACTTCTGTTCTTTATTCAAAAGATAACATACTTAAAGCTACCAAGAAAACTAGATAGCGTCCAGACAAATATGCAGTGTCAGCAATTTGGTCATCGCTCAGTTTTCGGACTCTCGGTCCGGTTAACTTATGTCAACTTAGATAATAACAAAGCAACACAAGTTTTTGGACGTCAGGCAAATTGTGGTGAATTGGTTAAAAACAAGAAAGGAAGTTAACTTCGGCAAGCCGAAGTTTGTATACCCTTGCAGTTATAAGAAATAATCAATGTTAGCCACACCATGTTAAATTCTTAAGGCTTGTTGCTAGCTTCAGTGCTGAAAAATTAAAATATTCTGTATCCCAGAGTAAAAGAAAACACAATCAAAATCAACAAAACAAATTTTTTTTAAAATAATTATTTAATTTTTTCTCTGACCGTTTCTTTGACAGCTATATGTTAGAGTCGTCCGATTTTTATTTAAATATTTAAATTATTTAAATTCCTAAAAACACAGAAATGATAAGGTAACATGTCAAAAAACGCAGAAGGTATAATTTGTTTCTTATTATTTTCCCACCACTTTTCCGACCGTTCCTATGCAGCTATATGATACAGTCGTCCGGCAAAAGAAAGAAAACTTTTGGGAAAGTTTCAGCCCGATAGCTTTAAAACTGATAGACTAGCTTGCGTAGAAAAGGACGGACTGACGTACAGTCTGACAGGCGGACAGACGGACATGGCTAGATCGACTAGTGTAGTGATGCTGATCAAGAATAGATATACTTTATGGGGTCGGATGTCTCCTTCACTGCGTTGCATCCTTCTGACTGAAATCATTATACCCTCTGCAAAAGTATAATAAAATTAAATCAAAAACGTCTCCATCGCTGCGTTGCAAACTTCTGACTGAAATCATAATACCCTCTGCAAAAGTATAATAAAATTAAATCTTTTAGAGGATCCACAACATTATGAAACTATGGCATTTTGATATCCGTGTTATTTTAGCTAGGCTATGAACTTTGATTGCTGAAATAGACGACAATTTCTGTAAAGGTTAGCAAAACTAAAATCAATTACAAATAGAAAAATAAATGCAAGGGTTTAATAATTATTTCATAATTTCTCTGACCGCTTCTTTGCAAGCTATATGTTAGACAGACAGACTGACATGGCTAAATCGACTCGTCTAGTGATGCTTATCAAGCATATGTATACTATTTAAAGTACCCAGACTTGAATATTCTTGGACGTTGATGCACTATGGTCAGTACAAACAAGTGGCCCTTACGACACCAAGCAATGCTTGTTACGCGCGGAGCCCTAAACCGATTTGGGCAAGTAAACGAAATCGCGGACATGAAAAAGACGACATAACAATAGACGGTTTAAAATACATGCTGACATAGAATGGCCAGTAACATAGAAGTTAACAAATTATTGGAAGATAGAAAATACGTAAGTTTTACATAATTAGTTGCATTAGGGCTATCAAAAAGTAAGACGTGACACAGTGCATTATAGTCGTCACAATGAACCCGAAAAGGATCATGAAGGGCATAATTGGATCTACAAATTGGCAGGGACAACGGACGAAAACGACGAACTGTTCTACAGGGTACATTCCAGTTGAGGGAACTAAGAAGGAAGGGAGAGTCGACATCACCATTAATTAATTTATGCAAAAACATAACTCCATGACTCTTTCTACGATGGTTCAGGGTTGGTAAGTGTTGTATTCCGATTAAAAGGAGACGACAGATCGGGTTGAGATTTATTGTCCAACTGACTTTATTCGGCTCTGTATAGCTGTGGTATTTTTGGTATGTTAGAGTGTACATAATAACAGAGAATATCGATAAAGTAAACAGCAAATGGCCAAGATTTCGTGATTATAATACATATCACATCTCTCCCCTAAATTTACATTTTGTTAGTAGCTTTACGCTTTCTGAAATCTGGGGGCTGGAATGGTTGACATCTTGGCGCGAACGAGTACTGCTGCGGATGGGGATACCAGATTGACGTCGCTGTGACGTCTTGTTATTGGATTGGAAGTGTCGGGCATCCACCAAAACGGATTGTTGTCATTATTGGTGCTGCTACTGAGGTCATCGTGATCAGATCTCGGCTTAATCTGATTTATGTGGCGCTTAATAAAGCCTGTGGATGTTCGAAGAATAAATACCATACTGCCTAAGGACCGATCGATGACAGCTTTTATCCATTTTTCTCCCCTGGCGTAATTTTTGGCAAATACTTTTTGGTTCGGTGAATACTTCTTTTGTTCGATATGCTGGCTTTCAGTTTGTTTTTCAAAAAGTTGACTTAAGATCGTACGCACAGGGCGACCATGTAGAAGTTCTGCAGGACCTTTTACTTCCGAGTTCGGGGTGAAACGATACGAAGTAAGGTATTTCGTAACGGCTATTTTTACTGATGTTTTTGCCAACAGAAGTTTTAAAAGTTTGGACGAAGCGCTCAGCAAGTCCATTCGATGCTGGGTGAAAAGGAGCTGTTGAAGGCAAAATTCCTTAAAGGTTTCTGCAGTGAGTTGCGGTCGATTATCACTGACAATTGTTTTGGGGTAACCCTCAATTGCAAATATAGCTGTGAGCGCTGATATTGTATTTGCAGTTGTAGTTGACGACATTTTGGTTATAAACGGGAACTGCAAAAACTTTGCAAAATTGCATCGCTTTTTAGACTTTCGTTGATGATATCGGCATTTATTGGACAGAATGTATCGACGATGTTATAGCATTCCTCTTCCTTATCGAAAAGGGGATCTGAGCTTATAGGAAGACGTGAGAGTGCGTCTGCGTTTCCATGAGCTGTGGTTGAGTGATATTTAATATCAAAATTGTAAGCCATCAATATTATAGCCCAACGCTGGAGTCTGTTTGAAGTCATTGTTGACAAATGCTTGCTAGGATTAAAGATTGTGACCAACGGCTTATGATCAGTTATGAGAATAAATTTCCTGCCATATAAATACTGATGAAACTTCTTTACCCCAAATATTATTGAAAGGGCTTCCTTCTCAATTTGGCTGTATCGGACTTGGTGAACGTCAAGGGTTTTTGATGCGAAGGTTATTGGCTTTTCCTTGCCATCTGGATGTATGTGTGATAATACAACACCAATGCCGAAAGAGGATGCATCTGTGGCTAAAACAAGCGGAAGATTATCGTTGAAATGTGCTAGCTAAGTAGCGTCGAGGATATGGTTCTTTAAAGCTGAGAAAGCTTGCTGTTGCTCTGATCCAAACTTGAAGGGTACGTTCTTCCTACGCAATTGATTTAGGGGTGAAGCTAACTGGGAGTAATTTGGAATGAAATTGCAGTAATAGTTCACTTTTCCCATAAACGCATCTAGCTGTTGTAGATTGGAGGGCGGCTTTAATTCCTTAACGGCTTCTAGTCCTGACGAATCCGGAAGGATGCCCTTAACACTGACCCTTCTCCCAAGGTACTCAATTTCATCCCTTAGAAAGAAACATTTCTCTGGCTAGGTGTTGGTCCACTGTAGGAGCCGAAATAATTATGTCGTCGAGATAACTTCCACAACCTTTTATTTCACTTAGAAGTTGCTCAAGGTGACGCTGGAATATAGCTGGTGCGCTAGCTATTCCATAAGGCAAACGATGGTACTGAAAGAGACCCAACGGCAACCATAATTTCTTTCGTTGCATCGTCTAACTATATTTGTAAGTATGCGTCTCTGAGGTCAATTTTCAAGAAATGCGTGCCGTAACGAATCTTGTGTAACAAAGACTCACGTGTCGGCAATGGATATTGCTCGATGTCCAATTGGGAATTGACGCCTTGCTTGAAATCGCCGCAGATTCGTAGTGCTCCACCTGGCTTCGGTGCTAGTACTATTGGCGATGCCCAGTTGCTAAATTTTATGGGTTTCCAAATACGTGCTTCTATGAGACGCTGCGCTTCCTCCTTGAACTTATCCAATTGGGCAAACGGAATTTGCCTGCTTTTGAAGAACTTTGGTACGGGCAAATGCTTGCCTTAAAGTTTTTTATCGTACCAATAGCCGGCTCAAATACCTCCTTATACCTCTGGCAAAGATTTGTCATTTGAGTCCCCTGCTTTTCTGTGACGTTTGCGATTTGCTGAATTTCAAAATTGAATGTTTTAAACAAATCCAAGCCGAACAGATTATTGGAGTTCTCCACATTAGCCAAAATTATCACTACATTTGCCAATTTGTTGCCACACTTTGCTACAGTGTGTAGCTCACCCAGTACAGGAATTTGTTGTTGGCCAAATGCGTGCAAGATTCGATCGCACTTCTGCAGTATCGGACTGTTTAGTTTATGTATGTATTGACATTCAATACTGACACCGTTGCACCAGAATCCATTTGGAAGGATACTATTGTATTAAAGAGTTCCACTTCAATTACAGTTTTGTTTCCTTCAAACTTGACCAAGCTGGAAACGTTGTAAATTGTTTGAATTGACTCTGCGTTTTTGTTTCGGGTTTTTTGTTGATCGGTGTCTTTTTTGTCTTTGCACTGCTTGGATAAACAAACGACAGCTATGTGCCCCTTTCAGGCTCACTTATGGCATATTGCCTCTCGAAACTTGCCATTTTCGCGAGAACGAGAGTGACCACAGCAAGAGCACGATTTTAAAGCAGTCTTGCCGCCTTTTCCATCAGAAAAATTACGTTTTTGATGATTTGATTTTTGTGTGTATACTGCGTTTGTATCAAGAGCTCTCTTCTCACTCTCTTTGATTACTGCCACTGTCTTTGTTGTTGCCTCGTAAGTTTCGGCAATTAAGAGAACGTCTTCGAGCGACGAGTGTGCAGAATTATTTGATCGCGGATCATTTCATTAACTTAATTAAATGAATACCCATCGGATTGGCAAACAAATTGACACTCTCTAGCAATGCCACGTAGATCGGCGACCCATTCCTTATGTGTCTGAGAGTGCCGCATCTGACGTTTGAAGAATTCGTACCGTGCAGCAACAATATGACGCTTCTGCTTGAAATGTTCTGTTAGTTTTTCCGTTATTTGTTCATATGTCTGCTGGTCCAAGTTTTCGCAACCAAACAGAGTTTTTACAAAATACGCTTTTTTCCTATCTGCTGCTTGCACCGAGTAAGCGGAGAAGTGCTGTGTTAATTGTTGGAGGTACGTTTCCCAATTTTGATTTTCTTTGTTAAAGTTTGGAAACGGCGGGCACACGGATAATTCTCCCGATCTGGCTAAGTTCAAACCACTGTTTTGTGAAAGAATGGATTCCATCCATTTTTGTTGTTGTTGCATCAACTTCTGCGCAAATTCTTGCTGTTGAGCCAATAATGTTTCAAAATTAACTTGGCTGTCAGCCATTGTATATCTTTTTGAGTTCGATCACTGTTGTTTTAGTCTACCGACACGAATTACACAACATAAAATTTTGCGGCACTTTTTTCCTCGTCGCCAGAAAATGTTGTGTTCCGATTAAAAGGAGACGACAGATCGGGCTGAGATTTATTGTCCAACTGACTTTATTCGGCTCTGTATAGCTGTGGTATTTTTGGTATGTTAGAGTGTACATAATAACAGAGAATATCGATAAAGTAAACAGCAAATGGCCAAGATTTCGTGATTACGATACATATCAGTAAGTCCAGCAGGCGCAACCTCGCATGATAAGAGGGCAACCGACTTCCTGTGTTCCAGTTTAAACCTCTCAAAGCAAATAAAAGGAATTGTTTTTGAACGGTAACAGCTAATTTGAGGTGACCATATACACGAGCAATATTCCATTGACGGACGGACGAACAAGAGAAACATACAAAATCTTTATTGTGTATGGATCATCAAACTCCCTTGACCAACGCTTCATAAACGCCAGGAGGTGACCATATACACGAGCAATATTCCATTGACGGAGGAACAAGAGAAACATACGAAAGGTTTTTTGTGTATGGATCATCAAACTCCCTTGACCAACGCTTCATAAACGCCAGGAGACTTCTGGCTTTGTTAGTTATAGTAGATATATGGTCTTTAAAACTAAGTTTATGATAAAATAGAACGCCAAGATCATGAACAGAAAAAATACGTTCAAGGGCGTTATTTCCTATAGAATAAGAATACAGAGATGGATTACAACGATAAAAGGTCATAAAGTTACATTTAGAATAGTTCAAATTCAACATGTTTATCATGCACCACGTATACAAACAATCAAGATCTAATTGAAGGTCATTATATGAATAAGGTAAACACATGTACAAACATAGCTTGACATCATCTGCATACATTAAAACAGTTGACGATTTTATGACATAAGGTAGATCATTAACCATTAAGCCAAAAAGTAAAGGTCCCAGGTGGCTACCCTGCGGCACTCCAGAAGTAACATTAATTATTTTGGAAATTTTATTATGAAAACAGACCATTTGAGTTCTATTAGAAAGGTAGGAAAATATCCACTCTAGTAGGTTGTGTGGAAAACCTAAAAGGGACAATTTATAAATAAGAATTTTATGGTTCACGAATCAAAAGCTTTAGAGAAATCGGTTTGATGATTTGTCAGAAAACCTCTAGTAATTAAAGACGTAACTTCAAGTAGGTTTGTAGAAGTAGAGCGACATCTAGTGAAGCCATGCTGACAAGGTGAAATAATAGATCTGCAATGATGCTGCAACTGATTTATGAATAACGACAGATGTTAGTAAATAAGCTTGTGGAGCGGTCTTAACCCAATCATGTGATGGGGTAGACCTTCCAGTAGCATACGCCCCACGAACATTTACAATAGGCGAAAGTAACAACACAACACAGAAATCATATAAACCATTTTAGACCATACTTATAAACCAAACCCTTTACTATTAAAACAGACCATAAACCTTGCTTGCCTGTTTTAGATACCTACTCATACTTAATCAATATATGTATATGAAAATTCCTTATTTTAAATCGCTGACTATAATTTAATAGCCATGAAAAAGAACGTTTGCTCAACAAGATAATTTTACAAATAAGGGCAATAAAATACTAACAAATTTAAGAGCAGCGCTATTCAAGCCGGTAACCACAATCAATGAAGAAAAAGATACAGAAGCTACACTGTCTACACTACATGATGATCCAATACAAGGAGTTAGCTAAATGCTAGCAAAAATAAAAAGTTATTAAATAAACTCATCGTTAACAGCTGAAGAGAGCGGACGTGTCTCGTGCGAGCTCCGCGAAAAGTGCAAGAAAGTTGATAAATTAAATGGAAACAAAAAACCAAAACTGGTTAATTTCAAAATTTAATTTATAATAATTTATAATTTATATTATAATAATAAATAAGTGCCACGCTAATAAAAGCTCAATGAGCTTTGAACAAATAAAGAGCGACTAAGCTACGCGGTCCGAAGAGGCGGTTACTTTTCGTATGTCTCAACGAGTGATAGCGAAGTGCAAAAAACGACCCTACTGTCGGTCGATAGCCAAAGAGCACGATCTTGCTCACCACGCTTACTTACGGCTACCCCTTGTAAGGACCTTTTTCATAGGCTGGGATAAAACTCAGTCCGGCCAGGGTCCTCTACAGTTACATTTGTAGAAAAATATTGGAACGAAACTGGACGGGGAGTTGCCGCAGGGATTTGTGGGGAAAGGAGGCCAGAGTATCCGCGTTGCACCGAGTAAGCAGCTCTAGCGCAACACGGCACCCGAAAGGTTAGTGGAGGGCGGGGCTGCTCCCGGCGAAAATACTAACGAAAACGAGCGGCGTAGCCGATCCCTGAGAAAATACCAACAAAACTGGACGGCGTGGCCGTTCCCCCTGGATGTGCGACTCACAAGCTACTAAGGTAGGGGGTGGGGATCCGAGGGGAGGATGGCCGGAGGCGACCCTTCCCTGTGCTCCCTGTGGTCGATCGAGTGGTCGTTTGCACTGAGTAAGCTTCTCTGGCGCAACACGATTCCCGACCGGCACAGATCACTGCATGTGGCTCGCGACTACCTAAACCGTATTTGGGGCGGGGTTCCCAGGAGAGGATGGCCGGAGGCGACCCTTCCCTGTGCTCCCTGTGGTCGATCGAGTGGTCGTTTGCACTGAGTAAGCTTCTCTGGCGCAACACGATTCCCGACCGGCACAGATCACTGCACGTGGCTCGCGACTACCTAAACCGTATTTGGGGCGGGGTTCCCAGGAGAGGGTGGCCAGAGGCGATCCTTTCCGATGCTCCTTGTGGGCGATCGGATGGTCGTTTGCACTGAGTAAGCTTCTCTGGCGCAACACGATTCCCGACCGGCACAAATCACTGCACGTGGCTCGGGACTACTATTTGGGGCGAGGTTCCCAGGAGAGGGTGGCCAGAGGCGATCCTTTCCTATGCTCCTTGTGGGCGATCGGGTGGTCGTTTGCACTGAGTAAGCTTCTCTGGCGCAACACGATTCCCAGATCACTGCACATGGCTCGCGACTACCTAAACCGTATTTGGGGCGGGGTTCCCAGGAGAGGGTGGCCAGAGGCGATCCTTTCCTATGCTCTTTGTGGGCGATCGGGTGGTCGTTTGCACTGAGTAAGCTTCTCTGGCGCAACACGATTCCCGACCGGCACAAATCACTGCACGTGGGTTCCCGAAAAATGCACAAGTTCACACGGACACATACTTCTTCATTCTCTCTTGTCTTTATTACTCGCTAGTTTTACAAGTTATTTTCCTAGTCCCCTACTCGCACTCAGTCTGATCTCTATTGTCTGTCCCACTTACTCCTTGGATCCGGCGTGCCGATGCTCGTGCCGCTGTACCACTCCGGGTTGAAGTCCGCTCCTAGGTCTGGTCGCCTTTTCTGCCATTCGGGAATGAGAGCGAGCTTCCGCCCTTGCGGCCGCATGTAAGCCCGGTTTTCCGGGTTTATCCGTTTCCCAACACAGTTTCTTATCGATCCTCCGCCTATCGCTATCGGCACTATCAGCTGTTGGCCCTCGGTTGACCAACACTGGGTGGTTTTCCAGCCCTGGTGCGCGCGATATTTAAATCTGATAAGCTTAGCTTCTAGTTTGAACTTAAATAAACTGCCTTCGTGGCGTAACGACTTATGGCTAACTTATCCGCCTTGGTGGCGGAAAGAATAAAAGTGGCGAAATGAGGAGGGTGTGTTTCACGCATCCTCACACCCCCCCCCTTTCTTCGGCGTGATTATGGTGGAGGGAAACGATCACCTCCCGCCCGGCGGTGATGGTGACTTGGAACCGATGACCCTCGATCTGGCGCACGTAGCGCACCCTCCGTCGATCCTGCTACTGGATGGATGCGACTAGGGCTGTAGGGGCGACGATCCACTGGGCCTCCTCCATGACTTGTCCAGCGTCCGGACACTCCCGGAGGGCTTGCAGGACCTCCTCCTCCTCTTCCCCGCTGAGGAATAATTGCAGGTCCGGTTCCTCGCTCGTCCCCCGATGCTCCAGCTGCAAACGCCGCAGGTGGCTCGCCGCTAACTGCGATGCTTGCGTCCGGCGACCACGGCACGGTGGAGATGGAGTCGCCGTTACGAGCTTCGCGTGACTGGAGGCTGAGGATTGGGCTGAAGCTGGGTGGTGTGGGGCTCCGGTCTGACAGGGCCGAGTCCCGGCTGGGGGGTGCGCCGTCGTTGGTATCCATGTCCGAGTCATGGTGGTCGACCGGTTGGTAGACCCCTGCGACGAAGTTTGGGTAGAAGGGCTCCATCCTTTTGTTGTAGTTCCGATCTGTAGATTGCTAGAAAATTAGCCTAGGCCTACGTTCCTTACTTGCCCTGCCTGAGTGCGAGGTCGACCATAACCTGTGATCCGAGCTGGGGTCTCCACTCGCGACGTCGCAAATTGTAGTGGCGGCCTTGTTCCTGAGAAGCCATCTGGTTGGTTTCCAGCGCAGTGCGGAAAGCTTCCTGAAGTCGTTTAGCTCGCTCAGTGGGGTCCAACGGCGACGAGTGTAGACTAGGCGTGACCACATCAAAGAGGGCTCCTGGCAATCTGGGTTCCCTACCCTGCACCAGATAGGCGTGGCTGAAACCGGTGCTATCTGAGATGCTCGTGTTTATGGCCAGCGAGATCTCTGGCAGTATTATCCTTTCCCGAAATCCAAACTCCAGTTGGGCGGCTGTGGCCTTCTTTAGGGGGATGATCTCGACCCATTTGGAAAAGACATCTATAAATACGACCAGCATGGTATTCCCTCGTCGGGTCCGAGGGAGAGGTCCAACGAAGTCGGCTCCGACGAGCGCGAATGGCTCCGTGGGATGGCGGGTGAGCATTTTGCCCGCCGGTTTGCGTTGACTCACCTTGTATTGTTGGCAAACCTAGCAGCTGGTGACGTACCGCACAACGTCTCGATGTAATCCCGGCCAGAAATATCGTTGGGCAATCCGTCTGCGAGTCTTCCGGATGCCCACGTGACCAGCAGAAGGGTGGTCGTGGCATTCCTCCAGCACTCGTTGTCTCTGCTCCCGAGGCACGCAAAGCTTCCATGGGTTGCTGTTTCCCACGTATGAGGTGTGTCCGATGTGTCGATACAGCTGTCCGTGATCCAGAGTGTAATCCGGAAACTTTTCGGGGCGCCTCTGGACTTCTTCTTGCATCCTCCGGATCCATTTGCACTGAGTTCCGTGTTCCGCGAGCAGCTGAAGCATCCCGAGGGGTTGTCGGGAGAGGGCGTCGGCGACAACGTTGTATTTGCCCTTCCGATAGAGGACGGTAAACTGGTATTGCTGCAGCTCCAGAGCCCACCGGGCTATGCGGCCCGTGGGGTGGTCAATCGAGTTCAACCACTTGAGAGCGAGGTGAACCGTAATCACGTCAAACTGGTAGCCCACCAAGTAGCAGCGTAGCTTCCGCCTTGATTCAGCCGAAACTTTGCTTCCCGCAGTCGTCGGAAGACTTCCCTGAGATTCCTGGCATGTTCCTCCCACGTCGCCCCGATGACGATGATGTCATCCAAGTAGGCGAAGGCGTGGGGTTCCATATCCGGCCCGATGACGCTGTCAAGGGCTCGCTGGAACGTTGCTGGGGCAGAATGCAGTCCAAAGGGCATGACTTTCCAGTGGAAGAGTCCACGCCCAGGGACGGTGAAAGCCGTGCATTCGCGGCTTCCTTCCGCCATAGGGATCTGCCAGTATCCATTCTTAAGATCCAGCGTTGAGATGAACCGGTCGTTCCGTAGCCGCTCCAATATGTGGTTGATTCGTGGGAGTGGGTACGCATCGGGTATGGAATGTGCGTTGAGTTGTCGATAGTCGACGCACATCCGCATATCCCCTGTCTTCTTCCGCACGAGCACCAGCGGAGCACTGGGCGGGCTACGGGAGGGCTCGATTCGGTCGTCTCGTAGTAGCTCGTCCAACTGCTGATTGATTATGCTCTGCATGGCGGGGTTCTTTGGGTAATACCGCTGCTTTAGTGGCTTATTATCCCGGAGAGTGATGGCATGCTCGGCGATCTCCGTTGGCCCGCTTAGCTCGTCGAAAAGCTGTAGCTCCCCCTGCAGAAAGTGGGCGGTTTCCTCGGCGTGAGGTTCTTCGGTCACCTGTAGCCTGGTTGGGTCCTCCGCTACAGTGGCCAGGTGTCCGTGGGGACAGTGGCTCCGGAACGGGCTGTGCTTCCGTGCGCTGGCTGCGTCCGACTGGGCTTTCAGCTGATATACACCGATTTTCCGTTGTGGTTCCCGAGGCCCAGGAGAGGTGGCTGGATTGCGCATGTGAGTTTCCACCGTTGTAGTGGCCAACATGGCGCTCGTGGAGGGGCGTCGAAATGGGTTCTTCTCCTTTGCCGTGGCGGCGTCCGCCTGCGGCTGTAGGCCGTACCTGTTCTCCGTGGTGATGCAGGTTCCCGCGGTGTCGCCTGACGGGTTCCTTGACAACGGAGGTCCCGAGGGGTCAGGTCTTGTCTTCCGCACTGGCGCGTTTGGCTTTATGTGAGTCCTCGGAGCAGGCTTTGGAACTGTTTTGGTCCCCCCTCGGTGCCTTGCGATGTTTGCGGCGTACCGGGTGATGACGATGATGTCATCCAAGTAGGCAAAGGCGTGGGGTTCCATATCCGGCCCGATGACGCTGTCAAGGGCTCGCTGGAACGTTGCTGGGGCAGAATGCAGTCCAAAGGGCATGACTTTCCAGTGGAAGAGTCCACGCCCAGGGACGGTAAAAGCCGTGCTTCCGCCATAGGGATCTGCCAGTATCCATTCTTAAGACCCCTCGGTGGCTTGCGATGATTGCGGCGTACCGGGTGTGCTTGGGGATTGCGCGGTTGCGGCCGTAGGAGTCGCCCGCGTATCTGGGGTTGGTTCTACCTTCCGGGTGGCAGGTGGGGCTAGTTGCAAGCAGACTTGCCCGCAGATTAGAGTTGCGCTGATGGCGCAAAGAAAGTCGATGCCCAAAATCACTTCATCCAGGATCGTTGGCAGGACTAGTAGCGTCAGCCCGATCTGTCGGTCGTTTAAGCCGACTTGCGCCCGGAGGGCCTTGGTCACCTCTTTCTGGGATCCATCCGCCAGAGAGATGCGGGAGCGGACTTCTCTGCTGTTTCTTCCTGAGTCTAAGCGCTTGGCGATCGCTTCGCTGACAAAGCTTCGCTAGGCTCCTGTGTCAATTGTTGCCGAGAAAGGTTGTCCCTCGATGGTAACATTAGCAACAATTCGCCCCCCCCGCCAGGCGGAGTGGGGAATCTAGTGATGGGGCAGCACCGAGTGGGTCACCGCGGCTCCCGACGTGGGCGGCGACCCTGGCCGTTTTCCGTCCGGCGGCAGCAGTCGATGGTACGGATGCTTCGTTTCCCACAGTCCCAGCAGTACATCAGCGGTGGGTTTCGGCATTCTCGTGTGAAGTGTCCAATTTCTCCGCAGCGGTGACAAGCTCGGCCGACGTCAACCGGTGGTTCCGCTTCCTGGGCGATCATCCCGTTGGAAATCGCCGGCCTCCTGGGTCCAGAGGGCATTGGAGCGAGAAAGTTCTGGAGTCGAGGTGTGGGTCTTCCGCTGCTCTCCCTGCCGGAATTCCAGCTTGCGGTTGGAATTAGGGCTGCATGTCGAACGGGGTCTCGATCCCGTGCGATTTCGAACGCAGTTGCCAGTTGGGTAAGCCCCTCTAGTGAGGAGAACTCATGTCGCCGTATGAAATGCTGGTACTCCGGCATCAAATTCTCGTAGATCCGCTCGAGCTCCTGGCCTAGTGAGTACTTGGCGCGTTGCATCATCAGGCGTAATTCCACTACGTATATTTTGAAGGGCTCGCCCACTTGTTGTTGCCTGGTCCGGATGGCATCTTCTGGGCTCTGGTAGTACCGCGGAGGCAAGAAAAACTCCAGAAACTCTCTCCGGAAAGTTTCCCATGGCTCGGTGTGCATTTGGTATGCCCGGTACCAGCCTTCGGCGCGGCCTGAGAGAAGTCCAATGACGGCCCTCGGTATGTCACTCGTTCTCACATTGTAGGCCGTGGCACTTTCCTCGATGCGTTCTATAAATTGAACATCAAAAAGTACGCCCCATCCTCGCAGTTTCTCGGCGAACACGGCCGCGGATGTGGGGCTGTGCGGAAGATGGGCGGCTGGGTTGGCGGCCGGTATCTCCCGTCCAGTGCTTTTCCGTAGGTTCCCTAAGCAGGGCACGGGAAGCGTGTGGTCCTCAATTCCGGGCATCGGTGAGGTGGCCCGACTGGTGGACGTCCTCTGGGTGGGTGTTTCCTGGTATATTGCCTCCAGTGCGGCAAAGCGCTCTCGTAGAGCCGGGCTGTGGTCTCCTCCTCCGATGAAGGATGCCAATCGTGGTCGTAGTTCGTCTACTTGGCCGTTCGGGTCAAGTCCAAACTCTTTTAGCAGAGCCTGCAGCTCGTCCTTCCGGCGGTAGGCGATCCACCTGACCCCCATGTTTGCGGTCGTGGAATCACCCCCGGATGCGGTGAAAAACCTGTCCTCTTCCAGTCCGGCAGCTGCCGGATCTGGCTTTGATTCTGCGTCCTCTGACGTTATTCTTTCCCGAGTCACTGGGCATACGCGCGGTGCGCTGCCGATGGCTCTGCTGGGGATTCACTCGGTGAGCGCTCCTAGTGGCGTGACTGGGCGCTGGGCGCTACCAGGGGCGTGATGCGGCGGGCGCACGGCAGGTGCTGCTGACGTGCGGCAGTGGCTGACCGATGTGGTTGCGGCTGGCGCTCGGTGAGTGCGGCTGGTGAGCGGCGGCGCTGCTGAGGGCGCGGCTGGGCGCTGCTGTGGGCGCGGTGATTGGCGCTCGGTTGGCGCTGCTGAGGGCGCCTGTTGGGCACTAACGCCGCTCGATGGGCGCTGCTGATGGGCGCTGAACGCTACTGAGGGCGCGGAAGCCGCTCGGTGGGCGCTGCTGAGGCTGGCGCTCCTGATGGCGCTCGGTGAGCGCGGCTGATGAACACGTGGGTGGGCGCTTCCCGCGGCGCGACTGACGCTCGGCAGCGCTGATCGGTGTGGTGAGCGCTCGGTGGTAGCCGCTCGTAGGGCTTTGCGTTGGGCGCGGATGCCGCTGAGGGCACTGATGTTGGCCGCGGTGGGCACTGATGACGCTCGATGGGCGCTCGTTGGGCGCTGTGGAGGGCGAGGTGGCCGCTCTGTGGGCACCTGATGGCCACGTGGGTGGCGCTGTACGGCGCGGGACGCTGCTGGGTCTGCGCTGTTGATAACGCGGCTGGCGGCGCGGGTGACGCTGCTGAGGGCGCGGTGGCCGCGCTGTGCGTGCTCCTGGTGACGCTCGTTGTGTGGCTGGTGACCACGTGTCCGGCGCGGTTGGCGCTGCTCGGGGCGTGATATGCGCTTGACGGCTTCGTGGGAGGCCACGTGGCTTTGTGGCGCTCCGGGAGTGGGTTAGCGTTGGCGGGCGCAGCGTTACGGGATCCCCTACTCTAACTATTCCTGCGGTCTCCTATCTTTCCCTAAATCTCATCTACTGGACATGGGTCTTTAGGCCATGCGGTTGGTGGTAAAAACCCAATTCTCCTGAAGGATATCAAGTCGTCCTTATTCGTCCCTGTTCGGGCGCCAAGCTGTAAAGGACCTTTTTCATAGGCTGGGATAAAACTCAGTCCGGCCAGGGTCCTCTACAGTTAAATTTGTAGAAAAATATTGGATCGAAACTGGACGGGGAGTTGCCGCGGGGATTTGTAGGGGAAAGGAGGCCAGAGTATCCGCGTTGCACCGAGTAAGCAGCTCTAGCGCATCACGGCACCCGAAATGTATAGTGGAGGGCGGGGCTGCTCCCGGCGAAAATACTAACGAAAACGAGCGGCGTAGCCGATCCCTGAGAAAATACCAACAAAACTGGACGGCGTGGCCGTTCCCCCTGGATGTGCGACTCACAAGCTACTAAGGTAGGGGGTAGGGATCCGAGGGGAGGATGGCCGGAGGCGACCCTTCCCTGTGCTCCCTGTGGTCGATCGAGTGGTCGTTTGCACTGAGTAAGCTTCTCTGGCGCAACACGATTCCCAGATCACTGCACATGGCTCGCGACTACCTAAACCGTATTTGGGGCGGGGTTCCCAGGAGAGGGTGGCCAGAGGCGATCCTTTCCTATGCTCTTTGTGGGCGATCGGGTGGTCGTTTGCACTGAGTAAGCTTCTCTGGCGCAACACGATTCCCGACCGGCACAAATCACTGCACGTGGGTTCCCGAAAAATGCACAAGTTCACACGGACACATACTTCTTCATTCTCTCTTGTCTTTATTACTCGCTAGTTTTACAAGTTATTTTCCTAGTCCCCTACTCGCACTCAGTCTGATCTCTATTGTCTGTCCCACTTACTCCTTGGATCCGGCGTGCCGATGCTCGTGCCGCTGTACCACTCCGGGTTGAAGTCCGCTCCTAGGTCTGGTCGCCTTTTCTGCCATTCGGGAATGAGAGCGAGCTTCCGCCCTTGCGGCCGCATGTAAGCCCGGTTTTCCGGGTTTTTCCGTTTCCCAACACAGTTTCTTATCGATCCTCCGCCTATCGCTATCGGCACTATCAGCTGTTGGCCCTCGGTTGACCAACACTGGGCGGTTTTCCAGCCCTGGTGCGCGCGATATTTAAATCTGATAAGCTTAGCTTCTAGTTTGAACTTAAATAAACTGCCTTCGTGGCGTAACGACTTATGGCTAACTTATGCTTATAACTTATAAATAAATGGCCGTCGTGCCGTAATATCCAATTGTATGCCTTGGTGGCGGAAAGAATAAAAGTGGCGAAATGAGGAGGGTGTGTTTCACGCATCCTCACACCCTACTCTGACGACGTGGAGTCAACAATGCAAAACCCCCCACCACCAGTTTCGACCCCTGGCGCACCAACAACATTCAACGGTAAAACTTCTGCATCCGCACTAAATTTGTCAGCAACATTTACAGCTACGGCAAAAAAACCAACGACAACCACAGCTACGACTATTATTTCGGAATCGTCTGTAACCGCAGCTCTAAATACAACGGCAACAAAAACCACGACAACAAATCAAAACCAAAACAAAATTCAGCAAGCGGGTCCGGCCATGCAGACCGGACTAGATCGGTACATCCATAAAAAGCGTAATCTTAGCCCGCACAATACCGCGGTAGGTAAGAATTCAAAAATAAACCGTGTCCAAAAAGAAAATAATTTACCTGGGAGATCCAACAGCAATAGATTTGCGCTTCTAGCGGAAAATGAACCAGAACAGGCTCAGGAGACCCAACCGAAACCTAAGCCCCCACCAATTAACATAAGGTAGAAAATCTCGAACGCCATGTTTCATGTTGTTCCGGTCACAGGGGGATATCCATGAAACCAAGCCTAAGACCAAACCTGAAGAACATTTCCGAGAAGTATCCAAATACCTGAGGAAGCTAGGAAAAGCTACTGCACGTACCAACACATACTTAAAAGGAATCGAGCCCACGTTACCGCCAAGGAAGTTATCGATGCTATTAAGGAAAAAGGGTTTTCTGCAAAGAAGGTCAGTAAAATTATAAACAGGAAAAAAGATATAAACAGGAAAAGACCGCATGCGAAAAGTGATAGCAACGCGTCATCAGAAGACCCAAAATGCGTACACTTGCTCGCGTACGACGCCAGATGTATCTTTGGGCACTGCTGCAAGATCCTCAGTTGGTCAACTAAATACCCAGAAGGGCACCATGCAACAAAGTATGATGGAATGCAAGTCATTCATGAAAACGACCATGCAAACACTGGTTCAAAACCAGAACGTGATGTTACTTCTACTTGCAGATAAGCAGTCCAAGTAACATATGGCAAATCAACGAATAATAACGTGGAACGCCAATGAATTACTTGCAAGCCACGTCTATCAAGGTGCAGTCAAGCAACGGAAACCTCCCCATAGCCGCTGTTTGTGGGGAAGACAACAAATATGCCACCCTTATATTATTTGTAATTAATAACGCACGAATAGGTTATATTAAAATGTATAGCGTTTATTCGGAGCGGCAGACGGACTGTGAATGTGAAGAAAGCTTGGCTCCAAGATCTTCATATAGACATATGCAGGCTTACAAAGTAGTTGCTGAATAGATAAGCGACAGCTTTAGTGGTATAAGAAAGAATGCGAAAGATAAGCAGAGAGCGCTGCAGGTGCCGTCGTACACCTCTCGCCTTGTGACTCCCAAAGGAAGGCAATTATACAATGCAATCATAAAACCGAACAACAAATTAGACTATGTTTCCCCTGGCAGCTCCACATACTGGCCAACAGACCCCAGGAAAGTTCCAGACCTTATAGACTTCGCGGTGACAAAAAACATTCCCCGCAATATAATAAGCGCCAAAGCGCTTTCGGACCTGTCGTCAGGTCATTCGCCAGTGCTAATAACTCTTCTTCAAAGCACAAAAACTACATATCACCCCCTCAGGCTGACGTCGCACAGAACCAACTGGTTAAAATATAAAAAGTATGTAAGCTTACACATCACATTAAGCGGATATCGACTGCTCTACCAATGCTCTTGAAGAAGTATTCGTGGAGGCAGCCACTATCTCAACACCACAAGGCTAAAACTAATCTGGAAAAGAGGCTAGTCCTAGAAAAGAGGCGCCTGCGACGTACCTGGCAAACCGTCTGACCGCCGTCAACAAAACAACGTCTTATGGAAGCCACTCGCACGCTAAATCGAGCTCTAAAGCAAGAAACAGAAAATGCCCAGCTGGGGTACATTAAAAAACATCCGCCAACTAGTACAAAACATCCTCTGTGGAGGGCTAACCCAAATCTGAGCTCTCCAAACGCAACAGTCACTCCGATGAGAAAATCATCTGACAGCTGTTTCCTCAGCGACGAAGATAGAGCCGAAACTTTTGCTTTACATCTCAGAAACGTCTTCCAGCCGAACCCTGCCTTCGAAAAATGCATTCTTACTCGCATAATACCATGTCTAGCACAAAATGTTATCCCTGCTCCTCAATTTGGATTTCGTCAAAACCATGGAACAATCGAACAAGTTAACTGAATAACATCAGAAATACGCACAGCCTTTGAGCATCGGGAATACTGCAGCGCAATATTACTCGATGTATCTCAAGCCTTCGATCGGGTATGTCTAGATGGCCTCATGCACAAAATCAAAACACACTTGCCTCATTACACTCACAAGCTTCTTGAGTCGTATCTATACAACAGAACCTTCGCAGTAAAGTGCAACTAAACATCCGACTACATAATCAAAGCAGGAGTCCCGCAAGGAAGCGCGCTAGGGCATACTCCTTTCCTCGTATACACAGCGGTTATTCCCACTAACGAGCAGCTAACAACATCTACGTTTGCTGATGACACCGCAATTTAAAGTCGTTCTACTACGTAAAAATATAAATGAACAAAAATGTAAACACACTATCATTGCATAATACGCAGATTCCCCTAGTCAACGATGTAACGTATCTCGGCGTCCACCTTGACAGACGACTAACCTGGAGAAGATACATCGAACGCAAGAAAGTACATCTAAAACTAAAAGCCAGCAGCTTCCACTGGATTCTTAACGCTCGTTCGCCCCTGCGTCTGGACCACAAGGTTTTGCTCTACAACTTCACTCTCAAGCCCATCTGGACATATGGCTCCCAGCTATGGAGAACGCCAGCAGCAGCAACATAGACGCTATACAGCGCGTTCAGTCGAAAAACCTGCGAGCTATCACTGGGGCACCGTGGTATATTCGCAACCAAAACATCTACAGAGACCTAGGAATTCTTACCGTAAAAGATGAAATAGACAAACAAAAAGCATCCAACAATGAAAAACTTTCTGTGCACCCCAATCGCCTCGCAAGATGCTTGACTTAGGTTTCCAGCCGATTCTGTCTACAACGCAATGACCTTTCGGGCCCACTTTAGCACAATATCAGTCATACAGATTTGATACACTTATTGTTACATAAACAGCAAAGCATAAAAACAAAAATATTGGCTGGGGAGTCGCGGCTTCCTGCCTTGTGTAAGAAACGCCGTGGTATAGCCGGAGGTCTCCGATATGCCAGTGTTCACTGCTAGCATAATCTCCGACCACTTCTTGTCCCAGTTTCTCTGGTCCTGCCCTGCGAACTGCGCTATCTTGACCGTTCCATTCACTAAGTTGCACTACGTTCTCCGTTAAGACCACCATTCCCCGTTACCTTGCGATTATGCGCTCCCTAAACGCCTTAAGAGACTCGGCTGTCGCACTGCGCAGTGGCACCAGTCTATCTACCTATCAGAGCCAGCAGTATTTTAATTCCGCGCTGAGATCGTGGTGGGGGTCCGACGAAGTCTGCTTATACCGTGGCTTATAGCTCCTCTGGACCTTGGGCTAGTAGTTTGCCAGACGTCTACATTTCATTGGCATTTTCTCTCATGGGCTCGTCCGTCTCGGGATGCCAACCGTGCAGTTGCCCTTCGGCTTCCTATGTGTCCCACCGATGGTGCGTCGCGGCTTTCCCTCAACACTGTTTCTTGTAGCGACTTTCAGATTTATGATGTGACGACTTCGCTGTCCGCCCTGTGTGGAACATTTCTGTAAAGAGTCTCACCTTCCATCACATAGTCCGGGTACTTCTGCGGCTGGGTCTTTATCTTTTTGCACATACCAATAATCCAGCTGCAACCTCCTGAAACTTTTGGCGCCGTTGCCTCCTTTAAGCCTCGTAGCGTCCCCGGTACTGGTTGTCTTGACAAGGCGTCATCCACCACGTTTAGCTGTCCCTTTCTGTAAGCTACCTCGAAGTCGTACTATTGTAACTCGATGCTGTTGAAGCACTTCAGAGCCATATGGTCGGTTACTACTTTAAAGTGGTAACCTTCCAGATACGGCTTGAGCTCTCGGATTGCCAAGACAATTGCCAAGCTCTTCTCCGTTGTTAAATAGTTTTTCTCCGCGCCGTTCAACGTTCGTCTCGAGTAGGAGATTACTTTTTCGCCATTTTCGGTGTCCTAGGTCAGTATTGCCACGATGTATTGCTTGATTGGCTTGTCATTCTTCATTTTGATCTGGTGCTCTGCGTTCCCGTCATGGGGTTGAAGTCTGCTACCTCTGTTTCCAGAAACAGAGTAGTATCGTTCACCTCGCTTGTCTGTTGCACGACTGCTACCAATAGCTTCTCCTCGAGTCATCCATTGTGTCGGTTCCTGGCTGGTATTACGATCTAGTGTGCATCACACCTTATTTCGGAAGAGAGACTCCTGGTAAGATCAAGGTCAGTTCCTTGCTGCCGAATTTGACCTCCATCTCGAGCTGTGCATCTATTTCGCCTAATTTTCCGTAAGCCGACCTAACTTGCCGCCTAGTCCTTGTAATTCTTCTTAGAGTAGCAAGATTGTTCGCCAGTTCATCGCTAACGAAGCTTTCCGTTGCCCCGTTGTCGAATGTGGCTTTGTAGCTGTCCCCACCAATCATACCCTCTGTGGACAGCTGATGCTCCTCTTCGATTAGCTTGCTTGGACTTGGTGTGGTGGTGACCATTGGTCATTTCCCCGGGAATCATTTCCAAATCCAGGCCATATGTGTTTGCTGACCATTCCGTTTGTTCCAGGAACTCGAATGGTTTTTCCGCACCGTCGAACCTAAACGACCACTTGCGGTCTTATTTAGCGACCCTTGCGTAGTCTCGAGGTCAGCGCAGTTGTTTTCCTATCTTGGCTTATTTCTCTTCTAAGAGCCTCCTTTTGTAGAAGCTCAAACTTCCCACTAAAAAAGAAATTATTAAAAAAATATTACACGTGACGTTGCAACCACGTACAGAAATATCCTAAATCAAAAGCTTTATGTTGCTTTGCTGGTCTTTTCACTGCTTCTGCTGGTATTTTCTGCTGCTGGTATAATGCTTTCTTCTGTTGTGGTAACTTTTAAACCATTAACCAAACTTACATTTATATTGATGATGTAATTATTGTTGGTAAAGATAATGGAACCCACGCCAAAAAAGTGGCAACAGAATTTGATACCCTAGACAAAGCAAATACAAAATATCAACTCGACAAATGCGATTTTTTCAAAAAAGGTATCGAAACCAATCCGGTTAAAGAAGTGGCCATTCTCAATTTTTCTGCCCAAAATCATTAAACTTGCTATCTTTCCTAGCTATGTCTGTTTATTATATTAGGTTGTCAAAACAGTCTTGCGGTATTTTCGCTAGTTGTCGCTGCAAGCGCGTAGTTATAGTTTTGTTCGTAGCATCGGGTAATGCTATACCTTGTTGTTCTTTCATGTGATTGATTGATTGTTTATTCGTTTTAGTCGTTCGTGAGTTATAGCTTCGCAAACATGCAGAAAAATAAAGAGAAAAAGGCAAAAATGCATCTCAAGCCGCCAAAAAAATTTGACCAGTTTATGGACCCGATACAGTTTCTATTTCCACCGCACAAAGATGGTTTCAACTTTTTAGTTCTGGTCGAGGCGGAAAGCTTGTCGTCGAAAATTGCGAGAAAATCGCTTAGTTGGTCGAAAGAGACCGTAGCATCGGCTAAGAGCTGGGCATGAGTCATCAAACCGCTATGAACCAATTGAAGAAGCTTGGTGTCACTAAGAAGAAGAAGTATGGGTGCCACAAGAATTAACGCAAAGAAACATCTTTGACCGTATCGACTCAAGGGAATCGCTTCCCGTTTTTGAAGCGTATGGTGACTGTCGATGAAAAGTGGATCACTTATTGCGTTTGCGTTAGGCGCAAACGGACGTGGTCGAGAAGCGGTGAAGCGGCCCAGACGGTGGCCAAGCCTGTACTGCCAACCTGTACAGCCAACAACAGGACCGCTTGAAGGCAGCAATCATGCAGAAGAGGCCATCTTTAATCAACAGAGGCCGAATTGTCTCCATCAGGACAACGCCAGGCCAAACACATCTTTGGTGACGGGAGCTCGGATGGGAGGTTCTTTTCCATCCACCGTACAGTCCGGACCTCGCACCAAGTTATTACCACCTACTCGTACCTCTGTCCATGGCGAACGCGCTTGGCCACAAGAGATTCCTGTGAAAAGTGGGTCCCCGAGTTCTATAAGAGGAGCGTTATGAATTTGGCGTCTCGTTGGGAACGCGTCATCGAATAAAACGGCACATATTTGACTTGAATAGCATTATTGTTAACTACTTTATGAACAATTAAAATTCAATAAAAATACCGCTGGACTTTTTTGAAAATATAATAGAAGGTTTATCAAAGAACATCGATTTTTTTAAAATAATGTCAAGTACAAAACTAATTAACTTTAATTTTTTTTTTTGTATTTCAAAGAATTACGAAATACCTTTGTTTCCAGCGAAGTAGTTTTACAATACCCCAACTTCCAGAAAGAATTCCAACTCACTACAGACGCATCCAATTACGCACTAGGCGCAGTTCTTGCTCAAAATAACAAACCAGTCGCATTCATCTTCAGAACAACGAAAATAATATTTTAGCAGTGATTTGGGCATTAAAATATCTAAGATACACTGCTCCCCCGTATAATGGTTCAGTAAAATAAAACAACAGTCAGACTTAAAAAAACATAATCAAATCAAGGAAGATCGCTATAGTCGATTACTTCGACTATCATATACCCGGTACTCAGCTAAAGGCTAACTTTTTTTTGGGTCGAAGAGAACAATACATTTCAGTTACAATTTTTTTCTAGCATGAAAGTTGTGGGAGCCACAGGCTTAGGCGGCCGCTTACCAGATACGCAGCGTATTCGCGTAGTACCGGCGCGGCGAGGAAAGTTTAGAGACCAAGGATGGAGAACAAGAGAGATTGGAGACCAAGGATGGAGATCAAGAGAGTTTGGTGACCAAGGAGCGGAGTAGGAGAGAGTGGAGACTTGGCGGGCAGAGCTAGAGTGCCATGTGGGGATAACGGAACTCCACCGGACTTTGGACTCTCCCGTGAACTTTGGACCGGGAGAAGAAGTGCCACATCTCTGCAGTGGAGCGGCACACAGGCGTGCCACAAGCATCGCGGGAACCAGCGGGACGGCGGCAATGGTTAAAAGCCGACTTTGGACCCGGAGTGGAGAGATTCAGCGGGCCGGTTCTTAGAGGCCCTATACAAGGCCGCAGAGCTCTGGCAGCTGGATCAGTCGATCACTAGGAGTCAAACCATCAAGATCAGTTCAAATACCAAAGTGAACAGTCAGTCAACCAAGTAATCTACGAGGGAGCCACAACAAGGCCACTCGTCGGAAGCAGCGCCGTGAAAAGCATACAAGGAGCAAGATCGCCACGTCGAGACGTTCGGGATTGGGACATCAGGAATTGAGCTCCGGAAGGCATCACACGGCTAAGTCAAGGCTGTGTCACGACCACACCCTGGCGAATCGCCCGTCGGGTCTGTCAGAGTCAAGCGAAAGAGGCCTTTGACGAGGAACCGTTAGCTAGGGGAGGAAAGTTGTCTAAGAACCAGCGTACCTTGCCTGACCAAGCAGGACCTGGCGTGAAGGACGAGCGGTGGTTCGATTTGGGGTTTCAAGAGGCGGTGGTCAAGAGAGCCCTGCGGTTACCGGCGAAGTTCCCAAACCGCAACCCCCCAAATCCCCGAGTGCCAGAACGCCAAGCTACTACTCAGGAAGGGCGAGCGAACGACCCGTTGAAGTAGTCAATAGGCGCTGTCCTGGAGAAACCCAACGGCAAGGCAGAAGACAGCGCAGGGGACATCGGCAGCGACGCCAGCAGAACTCACCGCCAGCCCCGTTACCATCGCCGCGCGGAGCTCATTTGGCAGCGCAGGAGCGTCGCGGACGTCAAGCATTAGGGTGATGCCGGTGGAACGTTCGTCTGTGCTAGGCGTAAAGCAAAGTGAACTGCTAGGCTGCTTCCTGGCGATAGCCTTGACTGTCAGCGCGATCTGATCAAGAACCTAGCGGGACCGCACGCACAGAGCAAGGGACCAGTATTGCCTCGAAAGGCGTTGGCCTGGAGAGCAAGACTTGTTCACCCTAGTCTGAGAAGGGTGACGCTTCCCTTAGCCCCCAAGGCCGAACTCTCTGCGAGTCCAAGGCGCGACAAGCGACTCCGAGGCAGCGCGTATGCAAGCGAGCAGCACCACGAGCATCCCGAGGCACAGGAGCCAGCGGGCGTCGAGTCAACGCGTCGACAAGCCAGGACGAGGAGTTCTAGCAGCCGGCGGAAACAGAGCAAGGAGATACCGAGGCCAGCCCAACCACACACCCGCTGTACTAATATCACGAGAAAAAATCCCACAGTTACCATTCGAACCCTGTGCTTTCTTACTGATCTACGGGGCAGACACGTCATATACATTTGGTGGGACGAACACACAATCTTCTGAGCTAGCCGCACGAATCTCGTAGCGAGCAGACACAACAAAATCAGTTCGGTACATCTGGCGCCCAACTTGATTGCCCCAACAGTGGATTTACCGCCTTAAGAAGGACGACTTCGCACATGTCGCACAGAAGCATAATGTCGCCCTGGAGGGCAGGCAAGACGACATGAGGAAGGCACTGTCGGAATACTACTCAGAAACGGAGAACGACCCACAACTCGTCGACAAGCCTGGAGCGCAGCAGCGCTGACACCGAGACCAAGCCAGTTGGACTATGCAAAGGTCGCTAAACAGGTCAGCAAATGGTCGTTCAGGTTCGACGGGGCGGAAAAATCATTTGCATTCCTGGAGCAGGTAGAATGGTCCGCCAAGACGTACGGCTTGGACTTAGATATGATCCCCCGAGCGATTAAAATGGTTCATCGCCAACAACAAGCAATGAAGAACCTGGGCAGAGTTCATAGAAAGCTTCCACACCTATTTTCTGCGGAGAGACTTCTTACCAGGCTGGTGGACCAGGTCCGGCAACGGAAGCAGGGCTTCAGCGAGTCGTTCAAGGACTACATAATCGACATGCAGACGATGGTGAGGCCACTAAGCTATCCTACGAAATAGACGCTAAGGGTTATTAAAAAGAACTGCACCCCAAGCCTTACCTCTCCAAACTAACGGGCAAGCTAATCGAGGAGAAGCAGCAGTTGTCCGCAGCTGTGATGATTGGTGGGAACAACTACAAAGCCACATTCGGCAACGGGGCAACGGCAAGCTTCGTAAGCGAAAAAATAGCGGACAATATTGCTGCTCTAGGAAGGATTACAAGGACGGGGTGGCAAGCTAGGTTGGCAGACGGAAGATGCGGCGGAATTAATGCGCAGCTCGGGGTGGAGTTCAAAATCGGCAACAAACAAGTGACCATGACCCTGTTGATTTTACCCGGAGTAGTGTATCCGTTGGTGTTGGGATGGAACATCCTGAAACAACTCGGAGCCGAGATAAGGTGTGCTGGACACGAGATAATAATACCAGCCAGGAACCGACACAATGGATAGCTCGAGGAGAAGCTATCGGTAGCAGTTCAACGAGTTGGACGATACTACAGCGTTCTTGGAAGCAGAGCTGGCAGACTTCAGCACAATGACGGGAACATCGAATATGGCAGAACACCAGACCAAAATGAAGGACGACATTCAAGCAGAGATACTACCCCAAGAAGCCAAAAATCCAAAGGGAAATTAACGCAAAGCTTGACGAGCCTCTCCAAATGGGGTTCATAGAGCAATCAAAGAGCCCATACAGCTCCCCCATCGTGATGGTGAAAAAGAAGACAGGCAAGTGGAGACTGTGTGTCGACTTCAGACAGATCAACGCGAAGTCAGTGAACGATGCCTACCCAATGCCAATGAAACGCGGTACATCAGCAGTTTGGACCTGAAGGATGGATACTGGCAGATCCCACTGGAAGAGAATAGCAGGCAATCACGGCGTTCACATTACCAGGAAAAAGGTCTTTTTCAGTTGAGGGTAATGCCGTTGAGCATTCACTCGGCAACGTTTCAACAAGTGTTGGACCAAGTAATCACCTCACGCATTCGCATACCAGGATGACATAATAGTGAAGAGAGTCAAGAGAAACCTTAGAGAAGTGTTCCGGCGTCTAAGGGAAGCGAACCTTAGGCTGAATCCAGAAAAGTGCCAATTCTTTAAGAAGGAACTGCTGTACCTGGGACATCGAGTGACCAGCGAGAGAATAGGAACAGGTCCAGAAACAGTAGCCGCCATCGCTGAACTGGAAACAAAATCGACCGTCAAAGAGCTCCGGCAATATCTAGGAGTAGCGTCGTGGTACCGCCGGTTTGTACCATATTTCTCCAGAATCGTCAAACCCATGATTAACCTGCTGCGCAAAGGCAGTAAGTGGGAGTGGACACCAGAGCACCAGATGGCGTTTGAGGAAGTAAAGGCAAGACTCGTGGCAGATCTGGTGCTAGCATGACTCGTGGCAGATCTGGTGCTAGCATGCCCGGACTTCAGTAGAACTTTCATCGTGCAAACAAACGCCAGCGACTACGGCATCGGAGAAATACTGACCCAGGACACCGAAAAGGGCGAATGAGTAATCTCCTATTCGAGACGATTACAGAACGGCGCGAAAAAGAACTATTCAACAACGGAGAAGGAGTGCTTGGCGATCGTCTGGGCGATCTGGAAGCTCAGGCCATATCTGGAAGGTTACCACTTTAAGGTAGTAACCGACCACATGGCCCTGAAGTGGCTTAACAGCATCGAAAGCTCTTCAGGAAGGATCGCCAGATGGGCCCTGGAGCTACAACAGTACGACTTTGAGATAGCGTACAGAAAGGGTCAGCTAAACGTGGTGGCCGACGCATTATCAAGACAACCACTACCAGAGACGCTACGAGGATTAAAAGAGGCGTCGGCAACAATAACTTCAGGTGGGTTCAGCTGGATCAAGGACATGGGCGAAAAGATAAGGACCCAACCGCAGAAGTACCCGGACTATGTTATGGACCGAGGAGTCGACCGCGCAGCCGATACCACAACCGCAGGAGGAGGCAGTCCACCACGCACAGGCGGAGGAGCCGTCGGTGGTGCGGACGGAGGTACCGGCCGCGCACGTGAGCCACAGCACGCGGGCGTTCGTGGTCGAGGGCGTGCGCTGGTATGGACGTGGCCCGAGGGGCCCGGATATGGGAGGAGGGGGTACCCAAGGTGAATCCTCGGGATCCCCGGACGAGAGGCCGGCAGGATGCGTGGGTCCCGCCAACACCGAGCACGGGCCCGCCAGCACCGGCGACGACGGCAACGACGGGGAGGGCGGAATCGCTGGAGAAGGGACCTTGGGTGTGGCCCGAGCCACCGGCCACCCAAAGACCTCCGTTTCAGCGACGAACTTCGACGCCCGGATCGACGCGCCGGCGGCCGCAGTTCATGCGGCAGGTATCGGCGCCGGAGGGAGGCGGTTGGCGCGAGATCGCCAGGAGCGAGTGGCCGGAGGGAATAGAGGAGGCACCCGCGGTCGCGACGGCACGGCGGAAGGGTGGCAGGCGTTGCGTCCTGGTCAGCGAAGGCGGACGACGGTACCGGGTGAGGCTCGGAGTCGCGGGCACCCGGGTGTTCGGTTTGTGGGTATTGACGAGACAATATACAATACAACACAATATAATAAATTTTAGCTAAAAAATTTTATCTAGCATGAGAATTGTGGGCGCCACAGTTTTGGACGGTTTGTGGGCGTTAGATTTGTATCTAGCATGAAAATTGTTGGCGCCACAGGTTTTGGGCGGTTTGTGGGCGTTAGAGTGGACGTGGCGTATTCGCGTAAGAAATTTGCGCTGCGTACAAGACTACGGAATTTAAATCTGAGATCCCATTTCTCTATCTTTGATAGTTTCCGAGATGTCCGCGTTCATACTTAGGATTTTTTGAAATTTGTGGGCGTTAAAGTGGGCGTAACAAACTTTTTTTTAAGTCAATCGATAGGTAAATATGTGAACAACACATTTCAGTTAATTTTTTTGTTTTAGCATCAAAACAGTGGATCCGTTTTGGGCCATTTGTGGGCGTTTGAGAGGGCGTGGCACATTGCTGAAACAAACGTGGAAGGAATCTCAGGAATCTGCATGCCTAATCCCAGTATTGTAGCTTCTATAGTTTCCGAAATCTCAGCGTTCATACGGACAGACGGTCAAACGGACATGGCTAGATCGACTCGGCAAAGTATCCTGATCAATAATATATGTACTTTATGGGGTCGGAAACGCTTCCTTCTGCCTGTTACATACTTTCCGACGAATTTAGTATACCCTTTTACCCTACGAGTAACGGGTATAATTATACCGGAAGAGCTTGTCTCATTGCAAAGGGCATGTGTTGGTTTTCGTTTGTTTTTCTACAAAGGCCATCCATCCTTAAGCCTAAAGCCGACTTAACGACTGGAAAGTTTTTTGCCGCTTTCGCTCGTTTCGTATCTAGAAGAGGGTGTCTTCGCCAAGTCCAGTCCGACAATGGAAAGACCTTCGTTGGCGCTTCCACCGCGCTTTCCCGAGACTTCCTGCAAGCCGTTAAGGAGTCTGTGACCGATGCGTATAGTCATCAGCAACTCGCCTGGCAATTCATTCCTCCTGGGGCACCCCATATGGGCGGCGTTTAGGAAGCTGGTGTCAAGAGCTTTAAGACCTTGGTTTACAATTCCACCGCTAAACGAAAGTACACCTTTGAAGAGCTGTCCACCCTCCTAGCGAGAATCGAAGCTTGTCCGAATTCCAGACCGCTATCTCCCATCCCCGAGGATCCAACTGGTGTCTTAGCGCTGACACCAGGGCAATTTCTTGTCGGTAGACCTCTTCTATCCATAGTGGAACCTGAATACATATACACCCTAGTCCGTAGCCATTTGTTAGGAGTTCAATAACTCCCCACAAATATAAGCAGCAGCAGCAACAGAAGGCCGTCCGCTTACCAGATACGCGCGAATTCCCGTAGAAACGGCGCGGCGAGTAGAGGATGTAGAACAAGAGAGTTTGGCGACCAAGGATGGAGATCAAGAGAGTTTGGAGACCAAGGATGGAGAGCGAGAGAGTTTGGAGACCAAATATAGAGATCGAGAGAGTTTGGAGACCAAGGATGGAGATCAAGAGAGTTTGGAGGCAAAGGAGCGGATAAGGAGTGAGTGGAGACTTGCCGGACAGAATAAGAGTGCCATGTGGGGATAACGGGACTCCACCGTACTTTGGACTCTCCCGTGAACTTTGGACCGGGAGAAGAAGTGCGGAGCGGTACAGGCGTGTCACAAGCATCACCGGAACCAGCGTTACGGTGGCAGTGGGCAAAACCTCGGTTGGAAGCTGTGCGTAAAGGAGAAGTTGGTCAACCAGAAGTCACGAACTTTGGACCCGGAGTGGCGAGATTCAGCGGGCCGTGCGCAAAAGGGTTAGTTTAAATGATATCCTTCATGCTGGTCCTTCATACAGTCCGATCTAACTATCCAGATCCAGAAGTGGCAATATTTCCGATACGTCTACAGTGCCGATATCGAGAAAATATACAGAAATATACATATCTACAGATATGGGTAGATCCGAAACATTCCCCCATTCCAGCGCATCCTATTCCGCAACAGCGAGGGGCACATTCGAGATTTCGAGTTACAGACGATGGAAGGCGAAGTCCGATGTGTTCTTTGTCGTCCCACCAGATTTAGCAACGGAAATCTCCCACACAAAACGCCAAGTCCTTTCCCAAATTGCCTAGCTATTTGATCCAGACGGCTGGCTCGCTCCATTTGTTGTGTGTGCCAAAATCTTTGTGCAAGAGATATGTCTTCAGGATCTAGGTTGAGACGATAAACTTCCAATCGAGCTGTGCCAAAGGCGGAAAAGCTTTCTCCAGATCTATCCAGGTCAGAATACCTAGATGGGTTTCCTTTCGTCCAGAGTTCCACGTAGAGCATCACGGATTTTGTGACGCCTCGTAAAAGGAATACGGAGCTGCTGTGGGCCATAAGACGACGGTGCACTTGCTCACGCCCAAGACACGTGTGGCGCCAGTCAAAACGGTATCCCTTCCCAGGCTGGAGTTATGTGGGGATCTCCTTTTGTTCGAGATGGCCGAAGCCCTTCTTACTAATATGCCGAGGCTGACCTCAAAACTCCATTGTTGGACAGATTCCACGATTGTGCTAGCATGGTTAGCCAAACCAGCGTGCCATTGGACAACGTTCGTTGCCAACAGGGTGACGAAGATCACCGAGTCTACAGAGGAAGCCAATTGGTCACACGTTCAATCCGAACATAACCCAGCTGATTTGGCCAGTCGAGGAGTTCACCTTCAAGAGCTGGTGGATAACCCTGGTTGGACCCACTTGGCTGCAACGTCCACGCTATTATTGGCCCAGCCAGGGAACACACCTGCCGGTGACCGAGATCAAAAAGCGTGCCGTCCAAGCTCATGTGGCCTCTATACAGACAGAAGATTTCTCTTTTTCAAATTGGACAGAGCATTACGAGTCCTCGCGTATGTCCATCGATTTGTCCAGCGATGTCGAAGACAATCATCACTTTTCGCCGCCGCGGAACAGCTCATGACAATTTGCACTCATCGCAGGTTTTTTTCTGAAGAACACCGCTGCTTGAGTCAGAAGCGACCTGTGCATGCGGCAAGTTTGATTCTCTCCCTGAACCCCTTTCTAGACCAGAAAGGGCTAATCAGGGCATGCGGCCGCGTAACGGCCTCCGACAGTTTGCGGTATGATGAACGACATCCTATAATCCTACCGTACGAATGTGCACACTGTCGACTTCTGGTAAAATTCACGCATCTCATTTTATTACATGGTGGTAATCAGTTAGTGGTGAGTCTCACCCGGTCCAGATACTGGGTTCCTCCTGCAAGGATAACTCCTGCAAGTTCTGCGTTATCCACAAAAAAGAGATTGCAAATCTAGATGGCGGGAAGTTTTCCGGAAGAGCGAGTGTCTTTTTACCGTCCGTTCACGTACACAGGGATGGACTACCCCGGCGCGTTTGAGATAAAAAACAAGGAAGAACGCTATAGTCGAGTACCTCGACTATCAGATACCCGTAACTTAGCTAATGGGACCAAAGGGAAATGGAGATATACAAGCAGCAAAACGAGATTAAAACAAGGAGGAAACTATAGTCGAGTATCTCGACTATCAGATACCCGTTACTCATCTAAAGGGACCAAAGGGAAATGGAGATATGCAAGCAGCAAAGGGAGATTAGAATACGCCACCTACCGGCGGTAGACAGATGTAAGCGTTATGGGCGTTAGAGTGCGCGTGGGAAATTTTTTTTTGGTCAATCGATAGGTATTGATGAGAACAATACACTTCAGTTATTCTAGGATCAAAACTGTAGGAGCCACAGTTTTGGGCGGTTTTTGGGCGTAAGAGTGGGCGTGGCACATTGCTGCGTAAGAAGCTCAGGAATCTGCACGCCAAATCTCAATAGCCCTTATAATTTCCGAGATCTCAGCGTTCATCCGGACAGACAGACAGACGGACAGACGGACATGGCTAGATCGACTCGGCTAGTGATCCTGATCAAGAATATATATACTTTATGGGGTCGGAAACGCTTCCTTCTGCCTGTTACATACTTTCCGACGAATCTAGTATACCCTTTTACTCTACGAGTAACGTGTATAATTAAATGATCTCAATTTATGTTTATGTGGGCGGTAGACAGATTCAAGCGCTATGCTCGTTAGAGTGGGCGTGGCAATTTTTTTTTTTAATCAGTCGATAGGTAGTGACGAGACAATATACAATACAACACAATATAATACATTTTAGCTAAAAAATTTTATCTAGCATGAGAATTGTGGGCGCCACAGTTTTGGACGGTTTGTGGGCGTTAGATTTGTATCTAGCATGAAAATTGTTGGCGCCACAGGTTTTGGGCGGTTTGTGGGCGTTAGAGTGGGCGTGGCGTATTCGCGTAAGAAATTTGCGCTGCGTACAAGACTACGGAATTTAAATCTGAGATCCCATTTCTCTATCTTTGATAGTTTCCGAGATATCCGCGTTCATACTTACGATTTTTTGAAATTTGTGGGCGTTAAAGTGGGCGTAGCAAACTTTTTTTTGGGTCAATCTATAGGTAAATATGTGAACAACACATTTCAGTTACATTTTTTGTTTTAGCATCAAAACAGTGGATCCGTTTTGGGCCATTTGTGGGCGTTTGAGAGGGCGTGGCACATTGCTGAAACAAACGTGGAAGGAATCTCAGGAATCTGCATGCCTAATCCCAGTATTGTAGCTCTTATAGTTTCCGAGATATAAGCGTTCATACGGACAGACGGATCTAAGATTTAGATTCCGTAGCCTTGTACGCAGCGCAAGTTTGTTACGCAAACGTCTACCGCCGGTAGGTGGCGTATTTCAATCTCGCCTTGCTGCTTGCATATCTCCATTTCCCTTTTGTCCCTTTAGCTGAGTAACGGGTATCTGATAGTCGCAGTACTCGACTATAGCGTTCTTCCTTTTTTTATACCCGGTAATGATTCACATTCATTTCTAAGCGAATCAATTTTATAAGAGACCATCCACTGTCTCTCTTTTGAAATTAGAAATTATTTCCATGGTATTTTCATGAAAGACACATTCAAAATCAGAATCTTTATTCATGACCGTCATTTTACTTTGAAAACTTTTCATATCAATTTCTTCAGATTCATCTTTAAAAAGTATATACTCTGCAAACAGTTCGACGTTTACTTTTGCTGAAGTATAACTTTCAAATATAATGCTGAGATGAGGTAGCAGTGACAATCCAGCTTCACTCAAGAAATTTTCAGTTAAGATCAAGTCTTTCCTTGAATCCCTCAGAAATTTTTATTTTTTTATTCATTTTATTATATTTTTTTGTTTAAACTCTTTTTTAACGATAACTTTTTCACTTTTACTTAAGTTGTGTTTAGCGTAGCAGAGTATCCCACTTCAAGAATATTTTTGGAAGACTAACTATTGTCCTCGATCATTTATAGTGTTTGAAGTGGGCGTAGGATATAATTGAAGATGAGAGGTGCATTCTTAAGATTTTTTAAATTAAAAAACTTAGGTAATTCTAGTAGGTTACATCGATGAGATGTATTGATTTTAAACAAGGAAGAACGCTATAGTCGAGTACCTCGACTATCAGATACCCGTTACTCAGCTAAATAGAGATATGCAAGTAGCAAAGCGAGATTAAAATGCGGCACCTACCGGCGCTAAAAACATTGTAACGAACTGATTTTTGTGGTCTGCTCGCTACGAGATTCGTGCGGCTAGCTCAGTAGATTGTGTGTTCGTCGCACCAACTTTATATGACCGCCCAGTAGCTCAGTGAGATAGCACAGAATTCACGAGTTCGTAGTGGGTATATTGGGGGTATATTATTACAAATGTCTTGGTAGCTTGGTTAGCCTTGACTCGTCACTTGTGACCTTCGGTACCTCCGACAGTCCTGGTTGTCTCGACGACCTCTCGCCTTGATGAGTCGGTGCTCCAGTCCTGTAGCTTCCTGAAGATCCTCGCAGCTCCCTGAAGATGCTCGCTCGCTGCTCGCCCCTGACGCGTTGACCTGGTGACTGCTGGTAACGACTCGGACTCGCGAGGGTGAACAGAAGCTGCGCTCACTCCTTTCGACACACCGCCGTCTGTCCCTTGCTCTGAACGACAGGAAGCTGCCTCGCGCTTTACTTTGCTTCTACGCCGAGTGTAAACGAACGTTCCACCCTAGCCTCACCCTTCTGCGTGTGGTCCGGGACGTTTCCGCGTGGCTAGCTCTATCTTGCGCACTGCTCCTGGTTGTGCTGGCTGCGCGGCTGGACGTAGCGTGCCCTTTGGTGCTCGGGGTTCGGGCGTACGCCGCTCCGGGACCTCGCAAGTCGAAACCGTGGGGCTCTCCTGGACAACTCCACTCGAGACCGTACCGATCGACCGCTCTCCCTTCTGGCTTGTTGTACTTGGGATTCGGACACGCCGCTCCGGGACCTCGCAAGTCGAAACCATATGGGTCTCCTGGACAACTCCAACGAGACCGTACCGATCGACCGCTATCCCTTCTGATACTCGTTATCCTCCAGGCGTAACGCCAGGACTTTGTTGATAGGGTTAAACCGACCGCCTTGACCAAGCCGTGATACCCTCTGGACCTCAGCTACTTGCGTCTCAATTCGGAGATTCCTGGTATCCCAATCCCGAACGTCTCGACGTAGCAATCTTGCTCCCACAGCACTGCTTTTCCGACGACTCGATTTGCTGTTTCTCCCTTGTAGACTATCTGGTTAATCTACTGTTCACTTTGATATCTGATTGATCTTGATGGTTTGACTCCTCTTGATCGACTGATCCAGCTGCCAGCGCTCTGCGGCCTTGTATAGGGCCTCCGGGAACCGTTATTTCCCTTTCGCGCACGGCCCGCTGGTTCTCTCTACTCCGGGTTCAAAGTCCGTGCCTCCTGGTTGACCCACTTGACCTTCACGTACCGCTTCCAACCGATTCTCTCCCCACTGCTGCCGTCCCGCTGATTCCCGTGATGCACAGGCGTGCCGTGTGCGGCTCCGCTGCCCAGATGTGGCACTTCTTCTCCCGGTCCAAAGTTCACGGGAGAGTCCAAAGTCCGGTTTAGTTCCGTTATCCCCTTTTGCACTCGGCACTCTTGCCCTGCCCGCCAAGTCTCCATTCTCTCATTCTCCATCCTTGGTCTCCAAACTCTCTCGTTCTCCGTCCATGGTCTCCAAACTCTCTCGCTCTCCATCCTTGGTCTCCAAGCTTTCTCGTTCTCCATCCTCTCCTCGCCGCGCCGTTACTACGCGAATTCGCCGCGTATGCTGCTTATATTTGTGGGGAGTTATTCAACTCCTCACATTCCCCCTTACTTCGGGAAACATTTAAAACTTGTTCCTACTCTCCGGCGTTTCCTAGCATATCCTAGTCTTCGAGTCCTTGTGATGCTCCCACCGATTCCCGCGGCTCTCCCTCGTTGCCCCCTCGATGCTCCCTCGACGCTCTTCACTCTATTGAGTCTCTAAAGCGCTGGTCATCCTCCTCGTAGCAACTTGAAATCTCCCGCGCCGATATTTCCCGTGGTTCCACTGGGACATCGATACTCATGGGCTATCGATCACCAGCTGGCTACATTGTAGATCTGATCCCCTTTTCCTCGGTAAACACTAGACGAGCTCGTCCGGATGCTACGGTGTATGTCTGGACTGCGCGACTTGTGTTGCTTGTCTCCCTCCGCGCGTACTCTTTTCTACGTGGCGTAATCGGTTGACTCTGGCTCGCGCCCGACTCTGAAACCTGCTGCCCTGCGATTGGATCCCTACATGTTACCCGTATCCTTGTCCCGACTGTAAGTGTCCCTTCCGCCTGGCGTAATCGCGGATGACTCTGGCAACTGCCCTACGCTGAATCCTGTTGCCTTGCGGTCGGGATCACCATCCATCCTTATCCACGTCCTTGTGACCTATCCTTATGGTTGACCTTTCTGCGTGGCGTGTGGATGACTCTCGCTTAGGCCTGACGCATAATCCTGTGGCCTCGCAGTTTGGACCAACGTGAAATCCTTATCCATGTCCTTGCGCTATCCTGATTGTCCTTTCCGTGTGGCGTATGGATGACTCTCGCTTCGGCCTGACGCCTAATCCTGTCGCCTCGTACCTGTCGTTAGACATCTTACGTTTCTGCTGTCTGCTCGTTTTGTTTTTGCTTGAGCTCGCCAACGTGAACTGTCCTTTGTTTCTTCGACTCTGTGTGGCGAATTTTGCAGATCACTGGAGAGACGAAATCTACAACCTGGTAAGGGCCATCGTACCTCGGGGCTAGTTTTGCAGCGAATCCTTCAGCCGCTTTGGACAGGTGATGTTCCTTGGCCCACACTATGTCGCCCACCGCTGGTCACCATTGCCTCCTTCTCAGATTATAGTGTCTGGCTTGGTCCTTTGACGCCTTTTCCATATTTCGCCGTACGATCTCGAATACCTCCCTCAGTTTGTTGGCGTTTTTCTCCGGGGTCTCCGTAGCTCGTCCAGTGCCTAGGGTTTCATATACGCTGCTGGGTAGACGCGGCTTCCTGCCCTGGGTAAGAAACGACGGTGTATGGCCGGTGGATTCCGATGTGCTCGTGTTCACTGCTAACATAATCTCCGGCCACTTCTCGTCCCAGTTTCTCTGGTCCTGCCCTGCGAATTGCGCAATCATGGTCTGGACTGTTCTGTTTGTCGTTCGGGTTCTCTTGTGGTGTGTATGGTGCGGTGAATTGTTGACTGATACCCATCTCAGCCAGGAAACATTTAAAGATGCGGCTTGCAAACTGCACTCCATTGTCCGTTATGACCACCTTTGGGACCCCGTACCTTGCGATTATGCGCTCCCTAAACCCCTTCTTGAGCGACTCTGCTGTCGCACTGCGCAGGGACACCAGTTCCGTCCATTTCGAAAATCTGTCTATCATGACCAGCAGCATTTGGATCCCGTGCTTAGATCTTGGTAGGGGTCCAACGAAGTCTGCACATACCGTAGCCCATGGTTCCTCCGGCACTTTGGTCAACATCTTCCCGGCCGCCTGCATCTGATTGGGCTTACACCGCATGCAAATCTCGAATTTTCTTACGTGGGCTCGGGCGTCTCTATGCATGCCTGGCCAGTAGTATCGGGCTGCCAACCGTGCAATTGACCTCGAGCTTCCTACGTGTCCCGCAGGCGGAGCGTCGTGGTTTTCCCTGAACACTTTTTCCCGTAGCGACTTTGGGACGCACATCTTCCATGACGCGACGTCTTCACTGCCTGCTCGGTGAGGTATGTTTCTGTACAGTGTCTCACCATCCATAACATAGTCCGGGTACTTCTGCGGTTGGGTCATTATCTTTTTGCCCATGTCCTTGATCCGGCCTCCTGACCCTCCTGAAGCCATTGTTGCCGCTGCCTCTTTTAATCCTCGTCGCGTCTCTGGTAGTGGTTGTCTTGAAGGGCTTTCGATGCTTTTGAGCCATTTCAGGGCTATGTGGTCGGTTACTATTAAAGTGGTACCCTTCCAGATATGGCCTGAGCTTTCGGGTCGCCCAGACGATCGCCAAGCATTCCTTCTCCGTTGTTCGGCTCGAGTAGCAGATTTCTCTTTCGCCCTTTTCGGTGTCCTGGGTCAGTATTGCTCCGATGCCGTAGTCGCTGGTCCTGTTGATGTAAGAATTTCAATAGAACTGAAGACACCAAGTCATGAAAATACCCAAGCTTACTCTCCTCATACATGACCGATGAGTTGAATTTAACCCGTTAAACGGGCTAGTACAACGAGTTGTTTAACATTAGAAAAATGTTAATAGATACTGTTTCGACTGATGTTCAAGGTTTCTTTGATAATAATAATAATTTTATTCTAAGGGAGATTGGAATTGTATTCGAAAAAGATCCAAACTTAAATAATAGTTTTTTAATAGAAATATATTTATTTATATAATATAATAATATAATTATTATATATATTTATATACTTATATTGTAACGAACTGATTTTGTTGTCTGCTCGCTACGAGATTCGTGCGGGTAGCTCAGAAGATTGTGTGTTCGTCCCACCAAGTTATATGACGTGACTGCCTCGTAGGTCAGTGAGAAAAAAAAGGGTTCAAATGGTAACAGTGGGATTTATTCTCGTGGTATTAGTACAGCGGGTGTGTGGCTGGGCTGGATTCGGTATCTCCATGCTCTGGTTTCGCCGGCTGCTAGTGCTCCCCTTCCTGGGCGTAGGATATAATTGAAGATGAGAGGTGCATTCTTAAGATTTTTTAAATTAAAAAACTTAGGTAATTCTAGTAGGTTACATCGATGAGATGTATTGATTTTAAACAAGGAAGAACGCTATAGTCGAGTACCTCGACTATCAGATACCCGTTACTCAGCTAAATAGAGATATGCAAGTAGCAAAGCGAGATTAAAATGCGGCACCTACCGGCGCTAAAAACATTGTAACGAACTGATTTTTGTGGTCTGCTCGCTACGAGATTCGTGCGGCTAGCTCAGTAGATTGTGTGTTCGTCGCACCAACTTTATATGACCGCCCAGTAGCTCAGTGAGATAGCACAGAATTCACGAGTTCGTAGTGGGTATATTGGGGGTATATTATTACAAATGTCTTGGTAGCTTGGTTAGCCTTGACTCGTCACTTGTGACCTTCGGTACCTCCGACAGTCCTGGTTGTCTCGACGACCTCTCGCCTTGATGAGTCGGTGCTCCAGTCCTGTAGCTTCCTGAAGATCCTCGCAGCTCCCTGAAGATGCTCGCTCGCTGCTCGCCCCTGACGCGTTGACCTGGTGACTGCTGGTAACGACTCGGACTCGCGAGGGTGAACAGAAGCTGCGCTCACTCCTTTCGACACACCGCCGTCTGTCCCTTGCTCTGAACGACAGGAAGCTGCCTCGCGCTTTACTTTGCTTCTACGCCGAGTGTAAACGAACGTTCCACCCTAGCCTCACCCTTCTGCGTGTGGTCCGGGACGTTTCCGCGTGGCTAGCTCTATCTTGCGCACTGCTCCTGGTTGTGCTGGCTGCGCGGCTGGACGTAGCGTGCCTTTTGGTGCTCGGGGTTCGGGCGTACGCCGCTCCGGGACCTCGCAAGTCGAAACCGTGGGGCTCTCCTGGACAACTCCACTCGAGACCGTACCGATCGACCGCTCTCCCTTCTGGCTTGTTGTACTTGGGATTCGGACACGCCGCTCCGGGACCTCGCAAGTCGAAACCATATGGGTCTCCTGGACAACTCCAACGAGACCGTACCGATCGACCGCTATCCCTTCTGATACTCGTTATCCTCCAGGCGTAACGCCAGGACTTTGTTGATAGGGTTAAACCGACCGCCTTGACCAAGCCGTGATACCCTCTGGACCTCAGCTACTTGCGTCTCAATTCGGAGATTCCTGGTATCCCAATCCCGAACGTCTCGACGTAGCAATCTTGCTCCCACAGCACTGCTTTTCCGACGACTCGATTTGCTGTTTCTCCCTTGTAGACTATCTGGTTAATCTACTGTTCACTTTGATATCTGATTGATCTTGATGGTTTGACTCCTCTTGATCGACTGATCCAGCGCTCTGCGGCCTTGTATAGGGCCTCCGGGAACCGTTATTTCCCTTTCGCGCACGGCCCGCTGGTTCTCTCTACTCCGGGTTCAAAGTCCGTGCCTCCTGGTTGACCCACTTGACCTTCACGTACCGCTTCCAACCGATTCTCTCCCCACTGCTGCCGTCCCGCTGATTCCCGTGATGCACAGGCGTGCCGTGTGCGGCTCCGCTGCCCAGATGTGGCACTTCTTCTCCCGGTCCAAAGTTCACGGGAGAGTCCAAAGTCCGGTTTAGTTCCGTTATCCCCTTTTGCACTCGGCACTCTTGCCCTGCCCGCCAAGTCTCCATTCTCTCATTCTCCATCCTTGGTCTCCAAACTCTCTCGTTCTCCGTCCATGGTCTCCAAACTCTCTCGCTCTCCATCCTTGGTCTCCAAGCTTTCTCGTTCTCCATCCTCTCCTCGCCGCGCCGTTACTACGCGAATTCGCCGCGTATGCTGCTTATATTTGTGGGGAGTTATTCAACTCCTCACATTCCCCCTTACTTCGGGAAACATTTAAAACTTGTTCCTACTCTCCGGCGTTTCCTAGCATATCCTAGTCTTCGAGTCCTTGTGATGCTCCCACCGATTCCCGCGGCTCTCCCTCGTTGCCCCCTCGATGCTCCCTCGACGCTCTTCACTCTATTGAGTCTCTAAAGCGCTGGTCATCCTCCTCGTAGCAACTTGAAATCTCCCGCGCCGATATTTCCCGTGGTTCCACTGGGACATCGATACTCATGGGCTATCGATCACCAGCTTGCAGCTCATTGCGGCGTCCCACTCCTTTCCACGGTTCCTCCGCCTGGTCACACCATCCGTGCGTTATCGATGTTTCTGGGACTATCGATACAGACGGTGCGGCGTTGCCACTATCGTCCAGTGCCAATCGATCGCCTATCAAGGCGCCCCCTTCCCTGGTTTGTGGTGACTTTGCAACTTTCCATCTGCCCGCACAGCTTCTGGCTGATCTGTCTTTTCCACTTTACTTTCTCATCTCCTTTATGCCGTTCTTTGTGCTTAACCCCAAGTACAAAAGCCCCAGCGGCTTTGAACAGCGTTTGGCCATCGTAGTGAGTTGCACTTTTGGCATGTACTTCTCTTCGCTCGTTGGTTACCATGAATGCGCCTCATCTGCGGCCGCAAGTAGTTCATGTCTGGAACCATATGCCGTTTGAGGCCGGCATTACTGCAAAATGTTTTAAGACAGATATGGCGTGTTGCTTTCTTCGGCACTTTTTTGATTTCTGATCTTATTACTACTACTATTGCCATGAAAACATTCTTCTTTTTTTTGTTAACTGTTGGTGTGGTGCGTGTTTCTGTCTTTTGAGACCAGCTGGCTACATTGTAGATCTGATCCCCTTTTCCTCGGTAAACACTAGACGAGCTCGTCCGGATGCTACGGTGTATGTCTGGACTGCGCGACTTGTGTTGCTTGTCTCCCTCCGCGCGTACTCTTTTCTACGTGGCGTAAACGGTTGACTCTGGCTCGCGCCCGACTCTGAAACCTGCTGCCCTGCGATTGGATCCCTACATGTTACCCGTATCCTTGTCCCGACTGTAAGTGTCCCTTCCGCCTGGCGTAATCGCGGATGACTCTGGCAACTGCCCTACGCTGAATCCTGTTGCCTTGCGGTCGGGATCACCATCCATCCTTATCCACGTCCTTGTGACCTATCCTTATGGTTGACCTTTCTGCGTGGCGTGTGGATGACTCTCGCTTAGGCCTGACGCATAATCCTGTGGCCTCGCAGTTTGGACCAACGTGAAATCCTTATCCATGTCCTTGCGCTATCCTGATTGTCCTTTCCGTGTGGCGTATGGATGACTCTCGCTTCGGCCTGACGCCTAATCCTGTCGCCTCGTACCTGTCGTTAGACATCTTACGTTTCTGCTGTCTGCTCGTTTTGTTTTTGCTTGAGCTCGCCAACGTGAACTGTCCTTTGTTTCTTCGACTCTGTGTGGCGAATTTTGCAGATCACTGGAGAGACGAAATCTACAACCTGGTAAGGGCCATCGTACCTCGGGGCTAGTTTTGCAGCGAATCCTTCAGCCGCTTTGGACAGGTGATGTTCCTTGGCCCACACTATGTCGCCCACCGCTGGTCACCATTGCCTCCTTCTCAGATTATAGTGTCTGGCTTGGTCCTTTGACGCCTTTTCCATATTTCGCCGTACGATCTCGAATACCTCCCTCAGTTTGTTGGCGTTTTTCTCCGGGGTCTCCGTAGCTCGTCCAGTGCCTAGGGTTTCATATACGCTGCTGGGTAGACGCGGCTTCCTGCCCTGGGTAAGAAACGACGGTGTATGGCCGGTGGATTCCGATGTGCTCGTGTTCACTGCTAACATAATCTCCGGCCACTTCTCGTCCCAGTTTCTCTGGTCCTGCCCTGCGAATTGCGCAATCATGGTCTGGACTGTTCTGTTTGTCGTTCGGATTCTCTTGTGGTGTGTATGGTGCGGTGAATTGTTGACTGATACCCATCTCAGCCAGGAAACATTTAAAGATGCGGCTTGCAAACTGCACTCCATTGTCCGTTATGACCACCTTTGGGACCCCGTACCTTGCGATTATGCGCTCCCTAAACCCCTTCTTGAGCGACTCTGCTGTCGCACTGCGCAGGGACACCAGTTCCGTCCATTTCGAAAATCTGTCTATCATGACCAGCAGCATTTGGATCCCGTGCTTAGATCTTGGTAGGGGTCCAACGAAGTCTGCACATACCGTAGCCCATGGTTCCTCCGGCACTTTGGTCAACATCTTCCCGGCCGCCTGCATCTGATTGGGCTTACACCGCATGCAAATCTCGAATTTTCTTACGTGGGCTCGGGCGTCTCTATGCATGCCTGGCCAGTAGTATCGGGCTGCCAACCGTGCAATTGACCTCGAGCTTCCTACGTGTCCCGCAGGCGGAGCGTCGTGGTTTTCCCTGAACACTTTTTCCCGTAGCGACTTTGGGACGCACATCTTCCATGACGCGACGTCTTCACTGCCTGCTCGGTGAGGTATGTTTCTGTACAGTGTCTCACCATCCATAACATAGTCCGGGTACTTCTGCGGTTGGGTCATTATCTTTTTGCCCATGTCCTTGATCCGGCCTCCTGACCCTCCTGAAGCCATTGTTGCCGCTGCCTCTTTTAATCCTCGTCGCGTCTCTGGTAGTGGTTGTCTTGAAGGGCTTTCGATGCTTTTGAGCCATTTCAGGGCTATGTGGTCGGTTACTATTAAAGTGGTACCCTTCCAGATATGGCCTGAGCTTTCGGGTCGCCCAGACGATCGCCAAGCATTCCTTCTCCGTTGTTCGGCTCGAGTAGCAGATTTCTCTTTCGCCCTTTTCGGTGTCCTGGGTCAGTATTGCTCCGATGCCGTAGTCGCTGGTCCTATTGATGTAAGAATTTCAATAGAACTGAAGACACCAAGTGATGAAAATACCCAAGCTTACTCTCCTCATACATGACCGATGAGTTGAATTTAACCCGTTAAACGGGCTAGTACAACGAGTTGTTTAACATTAGAAAAATGTTAATAGATACTGTTTCGACTGATGTTCAAGGTTTCTTTGATAATAATAATAATTTTATTCTAAGGGAGATTGGAATTGTATTCGAAAAAGATCCAAACTTAAATAATAGTTTTTTAATAGAAATATATTTATTTATATAATATAATAATATAATTATTATATATATTTATATACTTATATTGTAACGAACTGATTTTGTTGTCTGCTCGCAACGAGATTCGTGCGGGTAGCTCAGAAGATTGTGTGTTCGTCCCACCAAGTTATATGACGTGACTGCCTCGTAGGTCAGTGAGAAAAAAAAGGGTTCAAATGGTAACAGTGGGATTTATTCTCGTGGTATAAGTACAGCGGGTGTGTGGCTGGGCTGGATTCGGTATCTCCATGCTCTGGTTTCGCCGGCTGCTAGTGCTCCCCTTCCTGGCTTGTCGACGCGTTGACTCGACGTCCGCTGGCTCCTGTGTCTCGGGACGCTCGTAGTGGCCGCCTCTGCTCGCTTGCCGACGCGCTGCCTCGTGGTCGCTTGTCGCGCCTTAGAATCGCAGAGAATTCGGCCTTGTGGGCTTAGGAAAGCGTCACCGTTCTCAGACTATAGTGAACAAACTTTGCTCTCCAGGCCAACACATTTGGAGGCAATACCTGTGCCTTGCTCTGTAACGGACGGTCCCGCTAGGTTCTTGCTCAGATCGCGCTGACAGTCAAGGCTACCGCCAGGAAGCTGCCTAGCAGTTCACTTTGCTGTACGCCTAGCGCAGACGAACGTTCCACCCGGCTTCCACCTAATGCTTGACTTCCGCGACTCTCCTGCGCCCCGCGATGAGCTGCCGGAGATTTCTGGTGGCGTCGCTGCCGATGTCTCTGCGCTGTCTTCTGACCGGTATCTCGTCGTTCTGGCACTCGGGGAGTTGGGCGGTTGCCGGTAATCGCAGGGCTCTGCAGGCGAACGCCTCTTGAAACCGCAAATCGATCCACCGCTCGTCCGTCACGCCAGGTCCTGCTTGGTCGGGCAAGGTACGCTGGGTCTCAGACAACTTTCCTCCCCAAAAGTAACGGTTCTTCGTCATAGGACCCTATTGCTTGTCTCTTGTGTGGAAGTTGGAAAACAAACGCCTTGACTTAGCCGTGTGATGCCTTCCGGAACTCAGCCGCTTGTGTCTCAGTTCTGAGATTCCAGTTGTCCCAATCACGAACGTCTCGACGTGGCGATCTTGCTTCTTGTATGCTTCCCACGCCTGTGTGCCGCTCCACTGCCGAGATGTGGCACTTCTTCTCCCGGTATAAAGTTCACAGGAGAGTCCAAAGTCCGGTGGAGTTCCGTTATCCGCTTTTGCACACGGCACTCTTGCCCTGCCCGCCAAGTCTCCATTCTCTCATTACCCGCTCCTTGGTCTCCAAACTACTCTCCGGCGTTTCATTGCATATTCTAGCCTTCGAGTCCTTGTGATGCTCCTTCCGATTCCCGCGGCGTTCCCTCGTTGCTTCCTTGATGCTCCCTCGACGCTCTTAACTCCCTTGAGTTTCTACAGCTCTGGTCATCCTCCTCGTAGCAACTTGAAATCTCCCGCGCCGATATTTTCCATGATTCCACTGGGATCTCGATACTCATGGAATATCGATCCCCAGCTCGCTGCTCAATACTGCGTCCCACTCCTTTCATTGGTTTCTCCGCCTGGTCACACCATCCGTGCGTGATCGATGTTTATTCGACTATCGATACCGACGGTGCGGCGTTGCCACCTGCTCGTTGCGATATTTCCACCTTATGCCGATATTTCCATTTTCGTGTGCCCATCGATCGCACTATCGTGTAGTGCTAATCGATCGCCTATCGAGGCGCCCCCTTCCCTGGCTCGTGGTGATTTTGCAACTTTCCATCTGCCCGCACGGCTTCTGGCTGATCTGTCTTTTCCACTTTATTTTCTCAGCTCCTTTGACGTTCATCGGTTACCCTGATTCCGCCTCTTGTGCCTCCGCACGTCTCGACCATTTCATCGGATTTATCTCGATTAAAATAAAATAACAGAGGCCCGAATTACTGCCAAATGTTTTAAGGCAGATATGGCGTGTTGGTCTCTTGGTCTGCTCGTTGGTTACCATGAATGCGCCTCTTGTGCCGTCGCAAGTAACTTACGTCTAGAAAATTTCACCGGATTTGTCTCATATAAATAAGCTTATGCCGTTTGAGGCTGGTATTACTGCAAAATATTTTAGGGTATATATGGCGTTTTGGTTGCTCGGTCCGTTCATTTTTTTTTTTAGTTAACTGTTGGTGCGGTGCGTGTTTCTGTCTTTTGTGACATGCTGGCTACGGTGTAGATCTGATTCTGCACCGTCTTCCCCCTTCCTTCGGCAGACTGTTGATGCGTGTTTTCCTTTCCTCCAATCAGTCCCAATCGAGTCTTTGGACGCTCTGGTTTGCTCCTTTTGTGTTCTTGACGTTCTCCTAATGTCCTTTATGTATTTCATTGTACCTTTGTAGTTGCCCTGTAGTATCCTTGGAGTCGGTTCGTACTATCCCTTTCGAATCCTTGGAGGTATCCTTGGAGTGTGTTCGTTGTATCCTTTGGGGATCCTTGGAGGTATCCTTGGTGGTATCTTTGGACTTTCAATGTTGTTTTGCGTCTGTTCTGTCTGCTTGCTGTAGCCGCTCGCTTGTGTTTTCCTTTTGTTGCTGTTTCAGCTCTTTCAGTTCTTTCTTTGTGTTTATGTGCCGTATTTTGCAGATTACGGGTGACGCACAACCCATGTAAGGTCCGTCGTATCTTGGGGCCAATTGCCTCCTCCTTAGGTTATAATGCATAGCCTGATCCTGGGATGCTTTCTCCAGATTCCGCCTTACAATCTCGAAGATTTCTCTGAATTTGTTTGCCTTCTACTCCGGGGTCTCAGTCGGTCGTCTGGTCCCTACGGTTTCTCTGTCGCATAGGGCGCTCGGTAGTCTTGGTTCTCTGCCTTGGGTCATGAACGACGGTGTGTACCCTGTGGATTCTGAAACGCTCGTGATTACTGCCGGCATGATTTCCGGCCATTTTTCGTCCCATTTTCTTTGGTTCTGCCCTGCGAACTGCGCTATCATTGTCTTAACCGTCCTATTTGCTCTCTCAGTCGGGTTCTCCTGTGGGGTGTATGGAGCTGTGAACTGTTGCTTGGCTCCCATTTCAGGAAACTCTTGAAAATTTTGCTAACAAACTGTACTCCGTTGTCCGCTATGGCTATTTTGGAACCCCATACCTCGCGATTATGCGTTCTTTAAAAGCTTTCTTTAGGGATTCGGCCGTCGCGCTTCGCAGCGGCACCAACTCAGTCCACTTGGAGAACCGGTCTATCAATACCAGCAGCATTTTGTTGCCGTGCTTCGAGCGCGGCAGGGGTCTTACGAAGTCCGCACATACCGTAGCCCATGGTTCCTCTGGCACCTGCGTCAGCATTTTCCCAGCCATTTGCATGTGATTCGGCTTGAATCTCATGCATGTCTCGCATCCTCGCACGTGGGCTCGGGCGTCTCTGTGAATTCCTGGCCAGTAATACCGGGCTGCCAGACGTGCTATTGTCTTTCGGCTTCCTACATGGCCAGCCGCCGATGAGTCGTGGTTCTCTTTCAGCACCGTTTCCCGTAGAGCTTTCGGGACGCACATCTTTCATGTTGCGACATCCTCGCTGCCCGTTCTAAGAGGTATATACAGGGTGTTACCTTCCATCACGTAGTCTGGTACTTTTGCGGCTGGGTCCTTATCTTTTCGCGCATTTCCAGAATCCAGCTGCATGTTGCAGAAGCTTCCGCCGCCGACGTCTTCTTGATCCCTCAAAGCGTTTCCGGTAGTGGCTGACTTGACAAAGCGTCTGTCACCACGTTGAGTTGTCCTTTCCTGTACGCTATTTCGAAGTCGTACTGCTGCAACTCCAGGGCCCATCTGGCGATCCTCCCTAAAGGGCTCTCTATGCTATTGAGGCACTTCAGCGCCTACTTTAAAGTGGTAACCCTCCAGATACGGCTTGAGCTTTCGGATCGCCCAGACGATTTCCAAGCTTTCCTTCCCGGTCGTTGAGTAATTCTTCTCAGCGCCGTTGAGCGTTCGGCTTGAGTAAGAGATTACCTTTTCGCCTCGTTCAGTTTCCTGGGTCAAGATTGCTCCGATGCCGTAGTCGCTCGCGTCAGTCTGCAAGATGAATGGTTTGTCGAAATCCGGGCCCGCCAGTACGGAGTCTGCGACGAGTCTTGCCTTCACCTCTGACGTTCCTGTGTCCACACTCACGTATTGCCCTTGCGTAGTAAATCGTTGAGAGGCTCGACTATTTTTGCGAAGTCAGGTGCAAACCGGCGGTACCATGATGCTACGCCCAAGTACTGTCGGAGTTCTCTTACTGTCGATGGTGCTTCTAGTTCGGCGATGGCTGCTACCTTTTCCGGATCCGTGCCTATTCCTTCGCTAGTCACTCGATGACTAAGATACAACAGCTCTTTCCTGAAAAATTGGCACTTCTCCGGGCTTAACCTCACTTCCTTCAGGTCACTATGATGTCATCCTGGTAAGCAAATGCGTGCGGCGACATTTCGGGACCGATCACCCGGTCCAGTACCCGTTGAAAGGTCACAGACGCACTTCTCCCAGTTTAACCTCACGTTTTCCTCCCTTAGCCGTCGGAACACTTCCTTCAGGTTAGCCTTGTGTTCTTCCAGCGAGCGCCCGATCACTATGATGTCATCCTGGTAAGCAAATGCGTGCGGTGACATTTTGGGACCGATCACCCGGTCCAGAATTCGTTGAAAGGTCGCAGACGCCGAATGAAGTCCGAATGGCATTACTATCCACTGGAATAAGCCTTTCGCCGGCACTGTAAACGCCGTGTACTGCCTGCTGTCTGCTTTCAGTGGGATTTGCCAGTACCCATCCTTTAGGTCCAAGCTGCTGATGTACCGTGCTTCCCTCAGTTGGTCGAGAATATAATTCGGGTAGGCATAGGTTAGAAAGTTCTATCCTGTTGGCAGTGTATTAAATAGGTTAATAGAATAAGCTGTATGCCGATGACTATTTAATATTAATATCATTTACATGCTAACTTCCGCGTTTATGTACCAATTCCGATATTCCGTTTCAAAGTAAAACTAAGTTAAGCTAATATAGAAAGCTAGGGATTTTGTAAGGATCGGAGAACGGTCCCACTGCGATATAAGAGACTAGCGAGCACATGTGCAAATAAAAGAAAAAATAGAAGAATACGAATAAAAAAGTGAACATGGAACGGCGACAACAACTTCAGAAGTGGGATAGACACCTTTTAAACACCCGCCTACAAAAACATTTCTGGTTATCCGAGGACACACAGTTTTTTTCCCCTTACAATTGCGATCGCGTACGACGCCATTCTGAAATGGGCAAGAAACAAATTATTGAGTGGCTACAAGCCAATGAAATCTCTTTCCCAGCAAGTGCAACTTTAAGGCAATTGCGCAAGCTTGCGTTGGATGCCGGTTGCCAAAAAGCGGCTGATATCCCGGAAAACACATTGGAGGAAGAAGACGCCAAAATTGATATACTAAGTCAAGGAACCGCTAGCGAAGACATACACTTACACACATTGGAAGAAGAGCAAGCATTGCTTGACGCCGCCATAAGGGTGGCTGAAAAGAAAAAGATATTGGCCGGATTGATGCAAAACAACAACAAGGCGACAGATGACATCCGAATGGTGAAGCAGCTCATGGTCCCGTTTTCTGCCACTGAAAATGAGGAAGCTCTTAAGTGGATTTTGGATTTTGAGAGAATCTGCAGAGATGTTAATGAGTGTAAAAATTTTGAATTGCGCTGCGTACGAATGCTTATGAAACCGGGCACAGATGCGGACTTGTTTGTGCGTGTTGACCGATCGAGTATTTACGACGAATTTAAGAAAAACTATAGAAACATTTGGTCGTGGCAGTTCAACTGCTGATATTGTATTGCTGTTAAAGGAAACCATTTTCAACCCTGCGAAGAACACCGTTATGGGGTACATACTTCTTATGGAGGAAATTTCTATGCGTGCTAACATCGACGAAAAATTGACAGTCCAGTTCATCATTGATGGTTTTCGCGATCGTTCAGCCAATATTGCCCTATTGTACACAGCAACAACAATCGGACAATTGAAAAAGTTGGCTCGGAAGTATGCAAGTCTAATAAGGAAGTCCCAAGATTTTTCCCACCGCGCAGAAACTTCTGGAAATGAGCGGAACACAATCCGCTGCTATAATTGTTCCGCTTATGGGCATTACGCTTCATCGTGCACTGCGTCGAAACGCGAAAAGGGGTCCTGTTTCCGTTGTGGATCCCTCCAACATATGCTGAAGGATTGTCAACAGATGGTGGGACAACCAGCCGATACGGGATGACGAAGAGGGGCACAATATGTTTATTCCGATTATTAACCAGGCAGGAGTATATTTTTACACTGATTGTCAACAGAAGCCTAACGTAACCTTACTTTCTGCCATGTTTGATACGGAAGCGCCATTAATTTAATTCAGCACGCTGCGATTCCTAATAGTAACTTTAGCGATGTATTGTTTCCGACGGACTACTGTGGAGTTAATGGATTTAAGATTAAAACTTTCGGGAAAATATTTGTTAAACTTGTTTTTCAAAACATAGAAGAAGAAATTTAATTTTTTGTTCTACCCAACAACTATGTTGCAACTAATGTTCTTTTAGGAAGTAAGTTTTTGAAAAATTTGGAATAAAATTGATTTCTAAGGATAAAATAGGAGAAATTGTAGAATTGCATTTGTTTAATAATATTGAAACCTATCGAGCCAGTGAATCATTGAACAGATTGAACATTGACAGTGAACCATTGAAGAGTTTAGTGAATATTGAAACATATCGAGACAGTGACCCATTGAAAAGCAGTAGAAGCTTTAAAGAATTATGTAATGAGAGTGAAATAGATAGTGATGATAGCATACCATACATATATAGTATTGGTGTATTTAAGGATGATGAAAGTATTGACATTGACCCGAAGTTAAGTGATAAGGATAGGTGCGAGCTTAATGAAATAATAAGATAAAATTACTTAAGTTTATCCAACATCTTAGCGATCCAACATAGCCTGTACGATCTGTGCCAAGAAGACTTTCATATCAGGAAAAGAAAGAAGTAGATTTAAAAATTGATGAGTTATTGAAAAAGGAATTCATAAGAGAAAGCAATTCGCTTTCCGCGAATTCGTTCCGCTATTGTACTTGTTAAGAAAAAATCTGGAGAAAAGCGTGTGTGTAGATTATCGACAACTTAATAAGATAACCATTCGTGATGGATACCCGCTTCCTTTCATAGATGAATGCTTAGAGAGATTAGAAGGAAATAAATATTTCACACATTTAGATTTGAAAAGTGGATACCACCAAGTGAAAGTAGCAGAAAGTTCAGTGCAGTATACAGCTTTTGTAACACCCTCCGGTCAATATGAATACACAAGAATGCCTTTCGGACTCATGAAAGCACCCGCAGTATTCATGAGATTTATTAACTTTATTATGTAACCTTTGATAAGCGAAGGAAATGTAGTAGTCTATATCAATGATAGTGCTATAGGTTCGAAGACATTGAATGAACATTTTACGACGGTAGGAAGAGTAGTACGAATTTTAGCAGAGTACCGATTAGAAATTAAAGTAAGTAAATGCCAGTTCGAAAGCATTGAATTTTTAGGGTACACGCTAAGTCAGGAATCAGTCCAAATTATGAGCACACATCAACTATTAAACATCTTCCGATACCAAAAGATCGCCATAGAATGCAAAAATGCTTAGGATTATTTTTTTACTTTAGGAGACTTTTCCAGCATACTCAAAAATAGCGAAACCATTGCAAGAGCTCACAAAAGAAGGCGCTAGGTATGAACTCAGGGAAGATTGCATAAATACTTTTGAATATCTTCGGGAGAAATTAATTTCATTTCCTATACTATCTTTGTACAACCCGAACCGAGAAACTGAATTGCATTGTGACGCAAGTAGCGAATGATTTGGTGGAATCTTATTGCAAAGACAGGATGATAGCAAGTTCCACCCAATAGCCTATTTTTCACAAAGAGCAGGAAAATTAGAGGCAAGATATGAAAGCTTCAAAATGGAAACATTAGCTGTAGTCTACTCATTACGAAAATTTAGAATAAACGTAAAGGGAATTCCATTTAATATAGTAACAGATTGTAATGCAGTAGTATTATGTCTAGGGAAAGGACGCCTTAATTAAAGTATTGCCAGATGGGCTTTAGAATTGGCCAATTATAATTATACCCATTACAATTAAACCATTCAGCCTTAAATGAGAATTTTGAATATGAACCTTTAGTGAATATTCAGGAAAGTGACAACAAAGATCAAATAGTTTCAGTAATTGACAGTGCCAACATTAATCTTCAGCTTCAGATAACGCAAAATATAACTTGGAATTGTGAAGAACTTTATATTAAATGATGGAATTGTTTATAGATTAGGTGAGAATGATATTGAACTGTTATATGTACCAGCTGAAATGGAATCCCATATAATTAGAAGAGTTCATGAAAATTTATGCCATTTAGGTACTAAGAAATGTTTAAAGGAAATAATGTTTCCGAACATTAAATCTAAAATAGAAGCATTTATTGGAAATTGTCTGAACTGAATCATGTTTACGGTATCCACACATGCGAATAATCGAACACTACATAATATACCCAAGCGAACAATTCCTTTTGATACACTACATATAGATCATTTTGGACTATTGCCTTCAGTCATATCGAAGATATGAACCAATTAAGCACGAGGATTGGAGCAAACTCTTAGTTAAGGCCGAATATGCCATTAATAATTCAATGCATTCAACTACGAAAGAATTACCCTCAGTGTTGTTATTTGGAGTTCAGCAGAGAGGTTGTAATATTGACGCATTAACAGAATACTTAGATGATAGAAATGATGTACCACAGTGTGATTTAGAAAATGTCCGCAAAAACTCTTCATATAAAATTGAACAGTGTCAGAAAAGAAGCAAGGAATATTTTCAGAAAAATCATGTAGAATTCGCAGAAGGCGATTTTGTTGTAATGCGAAACATTGACACCACAATTGGTACAAATAAAAAATTTGTGCCAAAGTATGGAATTGTAGAAGCTTGTCGGTTGAGGAAATGTGCAGATTGGCGTAATCAGTGTGAAAGTAACTCCTAAAATGTTAATATAATCTATTTAGTGTTTAATTTATTTATATCTTAATTACTAACCAAGGTTGTGCACACATATATATCATAACTACCCACGATCGAGGACGACCTAATTGTCAGGATGGCCGAGCTGTTAGCAGTGGTTAATAGAATAAGCTGTATGCCGAGAACTATTTAGTATTAATATCATTTATTTGCTAACTTCCGCGTTTATGTAACAATTTCGATATTCCGTTTCAATGTAAAACTAAGTAATGCTAATATAGAAAGCTACGGATATTGTAACGATCGGAGAAAGGTCACACTGCGATATAAGAGACTAGCGAGCACATGTGCAAATAAAAGAAAAAATAGAGGAATACGAATAAAAAGTGAACATAGAACGGCGATAACAATCCCAACACCAATGAATCCACTACCCCTGGTAGTATCAGCAGACTCAAGCTCAGTCGCTTGTTCCCGAACGCGATTGGCACCTCCAGCTGCTCATCGATTCCGCCAAATCTTCCGTCTGCCAACCTAACTTGCCGTCGTAACCTCGTAATCTTCCCGAGGGCAGCCAGGTTGTCCGCCAGTTCTTAGCTTATAAAGCTTGCTGTTGCGGTGGTGGCCTTGTACGTGCGCCCACCAATCGTCACCGCTGCATACAACTGCTGCTCCTCCCCGACCAGCTTTCCCGTTAGTTTGGAGAGGTAGCATCTTGCGACCCCCGCTCGCCTCTCTGCGGCTGAGATCGCTGGGCATTTCCCGTCTGCTGGCAGCATTCGCTCCTGACGCCTACTCTTCCGCACACCCAGCAGAACAACAGGAGTTGGTGCGGACATCCCCGCGCCCAGTATCCATGACCGCCGCACTTTCGGCAGGAATCCTGGGGGTCTGTAATGTGTGCCGTTTCACGAGGCCTTTGTGTTGTACTTGGTGGCCTTCACACAGTGTTTGTTGGCTGCATATTTTGCTGTTGTGGTGGTGTCCATTGGCCTCCGCATGGTGCTCCTGTTGCCTGCTGCCGTAGGACTCGGTTAGGTGGCGACTATTGGTCGTTTCCCCGTGTGTCCCGGGTGCCTGTCTCTTCGCATCTTCTGCATGTAACCTGCGTTGGTGATGCCGACTTGGTCTTCGAGAATTTGTTTTCTTTCGCGAACGCTTCCCGCTCCTTTTCGAGTTCCTCGTAGTCATCTGCTAATATCATCAGCGTGTCCAGGTCCAACACTTTGTACGCCCTTAGGAAGATCCTTAGACTTGGGGTGCACTTTTCTTTGATGATCCTTAGGGTATCTTTCGCGGAATAATTTAGTGGCCTCACCATCGTCTGCATGTCGATCGTGTAGTCTTTGAATGACTCGCTGAAGCCCAGCTTCCGTTGCCTGAGCTGATCCGCCAGCCTGGTGAAGAAGTCTCTCGGCAGAAAGTATGTGTGGAAACTAAGATAATGAAACTATCTTTGAACTCCGTCCAGGTTTTCCATTGTTTGTTGTTGGCGATGAACCACTTCAAAGCCCTTCCCTTAACCAATTCCGGTATCGCGCACTCTCTCTTTCATCGTACTCTCCAAACTCCTCCGTTACTACGCGTATTCACCGGCCATCTGTTGCTGCTGGGGAGTTATTCAGCTCCTCACACTACTGGGTATCATTTATATCAAAATAAATGAATATTATTATGCTACAAATAAACTTCTGACTTTTTATTATAAGTTAAAATTACAGGTACGGAGAATGGAAAATATTTCTTTGACTGAGATATGTCGGCTACTTGCGAGTTCCAGCGTCCCCCTATTATGGGACGTGTTAGAGCTAGCAGTCAGCTGTGAGGTCGTTGCCGTGAGGACCATGATCTTGTCAATGAGCGTGCGCCTTCAGGCTTGGAAACATTATTTCACAACATGATCGGACATGTTCCTCTAAGATAACCATCTTTGGTTACTTTGGGTGTGAGACCTTTCTCACGTGCACAGCAACACCTGTGATAATGAGGCCAAAGGGTACGTGATCACACCTTTCCCCAACATGATCGGATATGTTCCTCTAAGATAATAACCTTTGGATACTATGGTTGTGCGACCTTTTTCTCGTGCACCTTTCTCATTTACTATTAATTGCACATAATGAGGAGAAGGGTACATAATCAATATTGTCACATGGGGATGTGGGGGCGATGGGGGCAATCTCCTCTGATATAACAACCTTTGGATACTGTGGGTGTGCGACCTTTCTCACGTGAACCTTTCTCACCTGACTATTAATTGCACATAAATAGGGGAAGGATACATGATGAATATTGTCACATGGGGATGTGGGGGCGATGGGGGCAATTAATTTTACTCTTTATAGACATGATCATGACATTTTTATGACTTCAAAGCCCATTAAAATCAGTTAATTTACTGGATTATGCTAATTGTCCCAGAACCCGCATACGTTAATGTGGGGGGGAGGGGGGTCGGTTGCCATTAATATGCTAATTGTCCCAGAATCCACGTTTCCATACTATTCCCGTGCATAGCCCTCCAGAAGTATGGGCGTCTCCCATTGTTGGATGATCGCATAGCATGCAGCAGGTCTTTGCTTTGCAGCCTCTGGCTTGGTGGCTCCTTTGTGCCACAGTTGTAGCAGCATTTTGAGCAGTCCTCCTGGACCCTGCAGTTCCCTGCTGTATGGTTATACTCCATCCACTTAAAACACCTTTTAGGTGTTAGCTTTGGGCGGACTTTACACCAGGCCCATCCCAGCCTAATTTTGTCCTTCTCTTAGTGTGGCGGTTTGGGTGCCTCCGTATGCCACCCTTAGATTTACCACCGCGGATTCTGGAAGTTCCACGTCGAACTGTGATTTGTCGGTGGTCTCATCGATGTCTTTTACCTCAATCAGCATTGTCTCAGTCAGCGCTCTGACGTCAACATTGTTGCCCAGGACAGCCTTCATTGTGGTCTAAAGCTCTACGGTTTTAGGTTCAGAGACCTTGCTTAGAATGACAAGGAGTTCCCCTTAGCTGTGCGCCTAACAGCCTCTACTGCATGTCCTAGCTCCTTAAGCTGCGGTTCAGGCTTAACCTTTTTAAGGATAGCGGCATAGGACCCTCCAGCGGAGGTTGCGATGACTTTCGCGTCGTTCCGTGGCGGTCGCACCTTAGGCTTCCTAACCTTCTGCTTCACCTGTGTCCACTCCTCTGGCCTCTTCCCAGGTTTTTGGGACTTGCTGGTGCTCACTGTCCGAGCATCTTTCCCCTTACTTACACCTTGGCTGGCATCACTTGCCGGTGCCTTATGCATCGCCTTTTTCGCTGGTACAGCTAGCGTTCTGGCGATCTCACCATTGCACTGCTTTATTTAAACGGGTCAGCTCCCATGCTGGCCCAGTCAGGTAGACTGGACAAAGGCGTGTGGAAGCCGTCGGCAATAGCCGGCGCAGCCAGGCCTTTGTTTGCCGGCGTGCCTCCACTATTGTGCCCCCGATCCCCTGCCCGCCATTTCCCCGCCTGCCTGGTACTGCAGGAAGTTTGGCCCTTTACCGATCGGACTTTACTATTTTTATAAATTATTTAATAAAAAGAAATAAATAATAATTAATAATAATAAATACAGGAGGATTACTTAGAGGATAGCCCCTGGTTCCGACGGCAGCCACACCCTCGCTCTCGGTCGAGACGGGATGTCCGCAGCCTCGCAAACAGCCTTGTAAAGTGCTGTCGATCTCTCGTCTTCACAGGCGATCAAATTAACGTGGTCCTGGTACAACCTTGACTCTATGCTATCGGGTGGCGGACCTAGGTTCTCGTCCAGCACTTTTAAGGCCACTGACGCAAGGGCCCGTCTAACCAGACCCCATTGGTTCCTTGGGATCCTTCCGCCTTCATCGCTCTGGTCAATGATGCCAATGATCTTCCGATCCTTTACTACTCCGCAAAGGATCAGGACCATGTGCCGCGGTTGGTTTTCTTGGCCTTCTTGCTCGCTGGTTAAGCTGTCTCCATCGACCTCTCTCGCTTGTTGCTGTTGCTGGTGGTCATAGCGATGTCGAAGTCTGGGATTACCGCCTTTGCCCAGGCTATGTCTCCTTGGATTTTTTGGTAATTCAATTTCGACGTTTAATCCTCACGTATTGGGTTGGTGGCCAGCCGTTTGAGGATACGGAATGCTTTTTTACGTTCAAAAGGTCCTGCCTGGTTAGGTGGTGTCCTCTTGAACTCCTTTGCCCTGGTACACACCACGAGACCGGCTTTGGCAGTCCCCTCCGGTTGAAGTAGCTGGTTAGCCACACCTGCGCTGGTGGGAGGCTTGGGCTTGTCTTTATGGTGAGTTGGGCTTATACGGCTGCGTTGTTCGCTTCCCTTGTTCTGCTTGTCGTCTTTGGTTACGACCTCCGACTTTTTTAGAGTGTCGGGCTCTTTTTTGGTGCTGTTATCGTTTTTATTTATATTAAAGTCCTCCATGTCCCGGGCAGAGATCCGCTGTACCCGGGTAAGGCTGACTTGGAACAGGCCACTTGCCTGAGCTTACCGTTTGAGACTGAGTTTTTTGTTGACTCGGGCTCCCAGCCAGATTGGCTCTCAGTAAGGTACGAATGACACCTTAGTCCAGCCGGGGTGAGATGAGTTGTGTGGGAAGGGAAAAGGTAGGTTCAAAACGTGTTGGAAGGGGATATGTGCGAGCTTATGTAATCGTTCCATACATTGGGCAATCAAATTGGAACCTGTAACGACCCTGTGTGGGGAGGCGGAATAGCTCGCCTTGGTCAGGGTTCGGGACAGAAATTTGTATATTACTTATCGGCCTCTCGATAGAACGTGGTTCCCCCTCCCGATAATGACAGTTACCGTATGGCTTTCTAGGGTTTATTCTTAACTTAAAATATGGTACAAAGATTAATATGTTTGACAATTCAGTAAACTTTCGGTGAGTGTATGTTTGTCCGAGGTCCATTGGCGGGCGTCTCGGTCCTCGTTGTGCTTAATGTGGCTCTGATGCACCCGTCGGATCTGGAGCGGGTCTCCGCGTGGCGATGTAGTGCGTTTGTCGTAGTCTCATGAGCCTTGGCTCTGATCTTGTACGTGTGCTTGGATTAGTGAGTTTAGTCAGGGGTTGGGTGAGGGCATTGTTGGATTCGTCTACCACAGTTCCGTGTATTCTCCGGGTTAGGAGCCGGAGATGTTTCGTCTGGAAATATTTCGCAAGGACTGGGACCAATCCATAAACCGGATCCGGAGTAAGCAATCATGACCGGCTCTCGAGCTGACCCGTAGGCCACACCCGGGAATTCGGTGATCCTTTCCAAGGCGGTAGAACCGGTTGCGAACCGGGTTCTATGATGGTAGATTCTAGACTGGACCCCTACGGGCACCCTGTGGACGTCCCAGTAGCTATGTGGTTGAGGAACTCGCAAGGACCGGGACCGGTTCTAAAGCGGAGCACACCCGGGAATTTGGTGATCCTTGCCAGATCGATAAAACCGATTGGGAAGCGGATTCTACAAGGGTCGGCTCTAAACCGAATCCCTGTGGGAGCACTTCAGACCCGATTACGAAGCGAATGTTCGGTCACGTCCTGAGTAGTCAACAGCTACTATCACTACCAAGTACAAAATATAAGAGTTATGTCTTCCTCGATAGATCGCCGGAGATCAAGTGACTCATACTGGTCCGTGTGCCTCCTTTTAAACCCGTTCCCGGCCGATAAATTGCTATCGGGTTTTCCAGGGTTTATTATGAGCTTTCAAATATGACCAGGCGCCCCGTAGGTTGGCGAATCAGTGTGGCCATGCGGCTTGGGTTGGCGCGTTCAAGTAATAATCTTAACTTTTATTGTTTATTTTAATTTATTTATTCTGTGACTTCGTGGTCGTCATAAACATAATCACTCGGTTATCCCTTTTCTTCTTCATCCTTCCTTTTACTGGGAAGTGAGAATCGCAAGTACAGAAATATCGACTTTTCTTTCAAACTGCCACACTAAGCAAGGGCCTTCGAGATCCCATCAAAAGTGGAAAGGGACGGCCCTTGAAAATTAATCACGACGCAAAACAATGAACAAATTAGTCGAACGCTTAGCTACCCTTTCACCATAAAAGAGTAGCTTAGTTTTAGCCATGAAGAATTTAAAGAAACATGCTGAAGCTGATTGTCGGATGAGTGCTGCACAACTATATTGCCGAGACCAGGTGCTAGACTCAAGGAAGCGTCCCAAATACAATCCAACATAGACCGACTAGACCCAGAAAACAAAGAGAGTCTCTCGATGAGATTTTCAGCACGACCTAAGCAGCCATTTTCATCAGCTCCTCCAAACTAAATCGGGAGAGAACAGACGACACCATCTTTCTAAACTCTTCTACTGCGCAATCGCATCACAATCGATTGCTTTTATTAAAACTACCCGAGTTTGATGGAAAATACTGCGTTTATAGCGTTTTCATTCTTAGGTATGTGTGTATCCGAATCATGCAAGGAAACGCCGAAGAGTAGAAACAAGTTTTAAATGTTTCCCAAAGTAAGGGGGAGTGTGAGGAGTTAAATAACTACCCACAAATAAAAGCGGCAGCAGATGGCCGGCCGCTGACCAGATACGCGGCGAATTCGCGTAGTAACGGCGCGGCGAGGAGAGTTTGGAGACCAAGGATGGAGATCGAGAGAGTTTGGTGACCAAGGATGGAGAGCGAGAGAGTTTGGAGACCAAGGATGGAGATCGAGAGAGAACGGACACTTCGCGGGCAAGGCAAGAGTGCCGTGTGCAAAGGCGGATAATGGGACTCCACCGGACTTTGGACTCTCCCGTGAACTTTGGACCGGGAGAGGAAGTGCCACATCTCGGCAGTGGAGCGGCACACAGGCATGCCACAAGCATCACGGGAATCAGCGGGACTGCAGCAGTGGGCGGAGCATCGATTGGAAGCGGTACGTAAAGGACAAGTGGGTCGACCAGGAGGCACGGACTTTGGACCCAGAGTGGAGAGATCCAGCGGGCCGTGCGCAAAAGGGAAATAACGGTTCCCGGAGGCCCTATATAAGGCCGCAGAGCGCTGGCAGCTGGATCAGTCGATCACGAGGAGTCAAACCTTCAAGATCAGTTAAAGTACCGAGTAAACAGTCAGTCAAGCAAGTAATCTACGAGGGAGCTACAACCAAGCGAGTCGTCGGAAGCAGCGCCGTGGGAAGCACACAAGGAGCAAGATCGCCACGTCGAGACGTTCGGGATTGGGACATCAGGAATCTCCGAATTCAGACACAAGTGGCTGAGTTCTGGAAGGCATCACGCGGCTAAGTCAAGGCGTTTGTTTTCCAACTTTGTCACGACCACACCCTGGCGAGTCGCCCGGCAAGTCTGTCAGAGACAAGCAAAAGAGTCCTACGACGAAGAACCGTCAGCTTGGGGAGGAAAGTTTTCTGCGACCCAGCGTACCTTGCCCGACCAAGCAAGTCCAAGTCCGAATCAATACTAATTTTTCAAAGAGTTTAGATTAGCATGCAAGTATGACGTCGTTTACCTTAACCATGTATACACTCATTTAATAATCTTTTATTATGGCGAAGAAAATATGTATAATTAAATGTTTTTCCTTAACCATGTATACACTTCCTTGAGGAACTCCAGCTCCAATAGAGAAGTCGTCAGATATAGCAGTGTTGAACCTCACAGCAAATTTTCTGTCGCGGAGGTAAGACTCTAAAAGCTTGTGGGTGTTGTATGGGTCCATTTTCTTGATCTTGTACATTAGTCCTTCTAGCCAAACTCTATAAAATGCTAGAGAGACACCTAAAAACATGGTAGTTCAGTACTCTCGTTTTTCGAACGCGTTTCGAATTTCTGATGTTATCCGGTTGACCTGCTCAATAGTTACGTGCTTTTCATTCTTAGGTATGTGTTTATCCGAATCAATACTCATTTTTCAAAGAGTTTAGATTAGCATTCCTTAACCATGTATACACTCATTTAATAATATTTTATTATGACGAAGAAAATATATACCATGTATACACTCATTTAAGAATCTTTTCTGTTGACTTGTTTACAATTAAATTTGTGTTATTATTTCTTAGAGGGTGTCTCGAGGGTGACTGCGTAATGTGAGCATGTATGTGTGGGTGTGTGGAAATGTACATAGGAGTACGTGGTGCTATGGATATGTCACTCCCCCATCCGTTGAATTTGGCCTGTCTTCAGGTCGATTATCTTGGGTATAACATTACATTTTCTTTTATGTTAATCTGATTGGGTAGATCGTTTACAATTTCTGTACTCTTCGGTGTTTCTTCATTTTGTTTTAATTATTTTACAACAAGTTTTCTTGGTATGTTCTTAATTTTATAACTATTATAATAATTATAATAATGATTACAAAGATTGTTAAAGTAATTGTTTACATTAAAATATTTTGTATGTTATTATATTATTTCTTTTGTTTGAATTAAGATAATGGTTCCAATTTTGTTATATTGTTATTTACGTAATCACTCTGTGTGTAATCTAAAATTGAATTTGAGATTGTGAATTCATCTAATTTTATAGATGTAACTATAGAAATTTCTTTATTCAATGTCAATAAAATATTGGGTTCAACATAATTCGGTGATTTCCATTTATACAATCATCAACTAAACTTTTCCCTGTTTCTTTATTAAATACATTATCTTCATATAGGAAACACTTATCAAGTATATTTTTTTGCTGTTAAAATATTGTTATTTTCATCGGCATAAGGAATAATTTCAAAAACGGGAGATTTGACTATCTCTGAAGGAGTTTGGGAAATAATCAAAATTTCATTTGTGTCTGTTTTAGGCCCAGTGGATGTTTTAATTTCCAACAATTTATCAGGGTTCATAAATAATCGTGTTTTAATAATTTTGGATTAAATAGTTCCAATCTTGTCAAACAAAATCGACATTCAGATTATGAACATGACTCAGAATTCAAGTGAACTTTCAAGTTTGGTAAATTATTTGTGATAAGTTCTCCATTTAGTGTAAATCCAATTATTGCAAATCTTGTTATTTCGCGGTTAGCGATAACTTACACCACTTTTAATATCATCGTACATCATAATTATTGGAAAATCAGGTTTTCCAATGACCGATGACCCAATTGGAAGAGGTAAATTATTTACTCTATATATATATAAACGTTGTCCCGATCTTCTGAATTTCATCCACTAACCTACCTGCACAGTGAGGCGGAAGACCCCCTCATTCTACTTCTTAATCAACAATATTACGCTCTAGCCCTATGTCTCAGAGACTTTACAAATTTCTTGTAAAAGGACCTCTGGATCGCACTGAGAATTATATCCTGGCCAGAGAGCATCCTTACAGTATTTAGTTGTTACCTAGCAGTATTTTAGTTGCTACTATTTGTTTTGTTTTGGTTTTGGATGGTTACTATCTGTACAGTATCTGTAAAGTGCTTGGTTTTAGTTGGTAACTAACTTGTTATAGTCTCTTATTAAGAACGATCAAATCACACAAGTTAATGATTCTCAGATGTGTAAGTCATTCCATCCCAGAATCATTAACTACAAAAATGTGAAAGATTCTCTTCATTCTGCAAATGATTAATTAACTTGTTGTCAATAATAGGGACGCACACAAGACCTACCCCAATCATCAAACTCACTTACGAAAAACCGACTTGCGTAAACTATCATTACCTGACCGTCATTAAAGTCACATGCGCATCACTTAATGCGGAGGACCACTGATAAGTCATACACCTCAAGACCATTGATAAGGAATGAAATTACGGCCGTGCAACAATCTCCAAGTAGCGAACGTACCACATGGAATAAAATACTCTCCTTCTTTCGTACCTGTAGTTTTAATTACAGCCAGAAACATATTTTGTAGGATCGTTTAATATTTTTAATTTATTTTCTTATTGTACACATATTTTATTATATTCATAACTAAATATATCTAATATGTATTTGTCTATAGTTAACTTTCTGAGTCCAACCTCTTTAAGAAATATTTTCGTTATTATTCATCGTTCAAAATAATTCTCACAATTTAATGTTTCACAGATTTTGGATTATTTTTAAAGCATTCATTTGTTCCATCCCACACTAACACTATTAGTTTGTACACTACTTGTATGAGTTCGGCATCCTTGTCTAAAATAGCAGCGCATTAAGTTAAGTTTATTAAACTCTATAATTAGAATACACGACTGTTTTTCCTGATTCATGATGGATGTTGAGCTGCTGCTCTAACTGTTCTGAGCTATTATTAGATGCTTCCTATGTCTACTGCTTTTAGCTGGTTATTATCTATTTAGTAGATGTATACTAGTTGATCACTAGATGTTATGAGCTGGTAAATAGCTGTTTAGTATCTGTTTACTTCTGGTTTACTACTAGTTATTAGCTGGTTACTATCTGTTATTAACTTCTACGAGCTGTTATAGTCTTTTGTTGAGAATGGTCGAAAATTCTTAACTTCTAAACGACTTTCGATGTGAAGCATAAACTTACACTCCGATTTTCAAAGTGTTTGCTGTGTAGGTGAGAAAGATCGCACAACCAAAATTTTTGAAGATTGATATCTTAGAGGAACATGTCCGATTATGTTGGGGAAAGATGTGTCCTGTGATTGTAAAAGTAATTAAGAAATCAAAAGAACCCCATGAGTTGGTCACGAGCTGTATAAAAGCTGTTTAGAAGCTGTTTTGATAAACAATTTCCATTCTTTTCTTTTATTTATTGAATCTCCCCTTAACTTTTACAGTTAGTAAACTTACAACTATTAACATTAAAATTTAACTAACAGTATACTAAGACTGCATTCTGTTTGCGCGTCTCTTAAGTCGGTCGCTGGGTTGCGACGGAGAAGTGACTGGTTGGTCAACTTTGTAAGACCTTTCGCCAGGTGGTTAGGATGCAAAGAAAGCTTGGTAATTCGCCAATTTGAATGCCATCTTTCGACATCGACCAGAAAAGAAGTTAGTTGAGCAGTTGTTTGCGTCGGGAATTTTGAGCGGCTAATAATAGCTGTCTCACCAGCAAACTTAGATGTTGTTAGTCGCGCGCTTGTCGGGATGTCTGCTATGTAAAGGACATATAATGTTGGCCCAAGCACGCTACCTTGAGGAACTCCAGCTCTAGTAGCGAAATCGTCAGTTATAGCAGTGTTGCACCTCACAGCAAATTTTCTGTCGTAGAGGTAAGACTCTAAAAACTTGTGGGTGTTATAGGGGAGCAGACCTTCTAGCCAAACTGTATTGAATGCTTGAGAGACATCTATGAATATGTCATTACAGTACTTAGGTTTTTCGAACGCGTTCCGAATTTCTGATGTTATCCGGTTGACCTGCACCATTGTTCCGTGCTTTTCACGAAACCTAAATTGATGTGACGGGATTCTTTCCTGGATTCTTAGGTATGTGTTAATCCGAGTCAGTACGCATTTTCAAAGAGTTTAGACAAGCATGAAAGTAGGCTTATTGGTGTATACGACGTGGGGATTGTGTGGTCTTTTCCCAGCTTTGAAATCATTATTATAATTGCCTTTTTTCATCTCACTGGAAAGTAGCCAAGTATTGCGATGCGATTGTAAAGCTGGGTGATAGCGCAAACGGCGCAATAGGGGAGCTCAATGATAATTTTGGGGGTTATGACGTCGCAGACCGGCGATTTTTTCGGATTCAGCTGTCCGTCTGTCTGTCCTGAAATGTATTGTTCTAAGCAACACCTATCCAATAACCCAAAAGAAGTTTGCCACGGCCACAATCTTAAAAAAATCGTAAGTGTGAACGCGGACATCTCGGGATTTCAGATATAGATTCCGTAGTCAATACCTATCGATTGGTCCAAAAAAGTTTGACACGCCCATTCTAACGCCCACATACCGCTGAAGCCAGTTGCGATTTTGATAATGAATGTATAGATGGAAGTTGTACATAACTTATCTTTTTCACCCATTATTCATTGCAACAGAACTTAGAAGGCAATAGTACTGTCTACTGTGAAAAATTGCAAAGTATTCTCGGAAATAAGCAAAGACCCAATGTTAGGACAAACATTTATATTACAAATTATAAGAAAATATTTAAAAAACATTAGATTAAATACTTATTATGAAATGGGAATAACTGACTCTCCACATCCGTAAAATAAATGAAACTTTCGATAAGTCTTACAAATGTGTAAGCCAAAGTAAGGTAATATAGGAAGAAACAATTAATAAACATGCTAAGATTCTTGTCTTTTCCTTTAATGAGGCAAGAATAACAGTTCATGAAAATAGAGAAATAATAAATAAAACAAAATGGTCACGAATATCAAACTAATTGATGAAGTTACGTTCAAATTTAATAACTATCAAAGAGAGTTTTAATTTTTGCGATGACCGGCACCGGTACCGCCTGAGCTTATAGGCCCAGGACATCTGCAAGCACCCACCTACGCACCCAAGCACCGGTGCCAACACCGGCGACGCCCAGCTGATGCAATAGAGCGTCTGAAGAAATGGGGTTAATCGATAACAAAACAGTGGATTCCACTGCTAATGTTATTAATAAAATTGAATTATTTTTGATAATTGTTTAAATTTTGTGAGCCTATATTCTTTATAAGGCGTATATTTTACACAATAAGTGTCTAACAAAAAGAGCCTTAAGTCAAGCTAACGACCTAGAAAAGATATAATTTACTTAACGAAAAAACAAGTGTCATAAAAATATATTCAAAACGAAATAATAAAAAGAAAACATATATATGTACACAAAAACATAAATACTTTTGAAAAATGAATTAATTAAATAAAAATAAACAGAACATAAATTGATCAGGAATATAGAAGAGTCTCTTTCAACTTCCGATTTTGAATACGAATATATGGATAGGTACAACTTACCTTTTTCACCCATTATCCATTGCAACAGCACTCAGAAGGCAATATTACTGTCTACTGTGAGAAATTGCAAAGTATTCTCGGAAATTAAACTTATGGATAAATTTACGTTTAAACTTAATAACTAACAAATGAAGGTATAATTTAGATATATCGATACCGAAAATCTTAAATACCACTTTGAATATAGATACTAGTGAGGAGCAAAAGTTAGAACCAGATTCAAAGAAAGACGAAGATTTCGAATCAAGTGAAGGAATTGTTATAAAAGAAAAAGATCAACACGATCTAATAATTCTTGCGGTAATAACATTACCGGAACAAGAAGAAATGGCTATCACACCAACTGAATTCTTAAAATTAGCCTCAACACTCATTGCCTACATAAATTACGGAATGTTCTCAGTTTTGGCCACCCAGTACAGAAAAACACATGCCGTCAAGGCAACGATGAAGAACTGTACAATCCATAAGATTAAACTTATCATGGAGTTTGGCACATTCAACACACATTCAAGTCACCACAGCCACGCGGAAACGTCCCGGACAATAAGAAGAAGGGTGAGGCTAGGGAGGAACGTTCGTTTACACTAGGCGTAGAAGCGAAGTAAAGCGCGAGGCAGCTTCCTGGTGTTTAGCCTTGACTGTCCTCGCGGGCTGAGCAGAAACCAAAGTGGACCATCCAGGACAGAGCAAGGGACAGTAGGCGGTGTGTAGAAAGGAGTGATCCTGGAGAGCGCAGCATCTTTTCACCCTAGTCTGGGAACGGTGACGCGCCATTAAGCCCGCACGGCTGATCCACCATGAGAGTCCGAGTCGTCAAAGGCAGTCACCGAGTCAACGCGTCAGGGACGAGCAGCGAGCGAGCATCTTTAGGGAGCTTCAAGACTGGAGCACCGAGTCAACGAGGCGAAAGGTCGTCGAGACAACCAGAACCGACGGAAGTACCAAAGGCCACAAGTGGCGATATCAAGGGCAACCAAGCTACCAAGTCATTTTTAATAATATACTCGCAATAAACCCACTACGAACCCGTGAATTCTGTGCTTTCTCATTGAGCTACTGGGCGGTCTCGTTTATATAAATTTGGTGGGACGAACAACAATCTACTGAGCTAGCCGCACGAATCTAAAGCGAGCAGACTACAAAAATCAGTTCGTTACATCTGGCACCCAACGTAATTGTCCCAGCAGTGAAAGCAACTTAAAAAGAAGGACTTTGCTAATGTCGCACAGATACTTAATGTAAACAGGTAAACAGTAAACAGATCCGCGAATGGTCGTTCAGGTTCGACGGGGCGGAAAAACCGTTCGAGTTACTGGAGCAGGTGGAACGGTCCACCACCACATACGGCTTGGAAGGGAAGGGCTTTGAAAAGGTTCATCGATAACAGCAAACAATGGAAAACCTGGGCGGTGTTCATAGATAGCTTCCACACATACTTTCTGCCGAGAGACTTCATTACCAGGCTAGATCAAGTCAGGCAACGGAAGCAGGGCTTCAGCGCACCGTTCAAAAGAGGCCACTGAATTATTCTGATAAAGATACCCTAAGGATCATCAAGGAAAACCCCAAGTCTAACGATCTTTCTAAGGGCGTACAAAGTGTCGGACCTGGACACGCTGATGATATTAGCAGATGTGTACGGAGAACTCTAAAAGGAACGGGAAGCGTTCGCGAAAGAAAACAAATTCTCGAAGACCAAGTCGGCATCACCGAGGCAGGTAAAGTGCAGAGGGTGCGAAGAGACAGGCACCCAGTAGACACGGGGAAAGGATACATAAAAGTAAAGGCAAATTTGAAACAAAATTTTATATGAATGATAGAACCACGTGGGGTTAATCGATACCAAAACTTAGAATTGTAATAGAGTTAAGAGTTATTCAATAAAGAGAACAAAAAGGTTGGCGTACACAAATAATATGGACAACATATTACACGGCGACCGTGACTTGGTGGAACTCCCGCCGTCGACAGGTCTACTCGCAACCGCGACCACTTTACAACATTCGTCTCGGAAGAAGCTCATCGAGACAGCAATCTGGATTTCAACGATAAGATGATGATGGAATAGAAGGAACTGCAATTTGGACTAAAATTTGGACAGATAAAAATCTGAGTGAGTAGAGATGGAGTTATGGCAAAACGTGGGGGCGTAAAGAGCCAAATAAATAAAGGAATAGCACACCTTAAGTGGCTATTATTAATACACCAAACACCACCCCCCTGGGCAAAAGCCCAAAAATTATAAGAACTTGAATTTCTTAATGCAGGTCTTGTAAATAAAAAAACTCCAGCTCACTCTGTGATAAAGACAATTAATAATGATACAAAGATAACACCTCCACTTCCAAAGCAGATTCCCAAAGAAAAGGACGGCAGAAAGACGGCTATGTATATCTTATATATATCATGTGCATTTAATTATGCTCTCTTTAGCTGGAGCGTGAGGGTATATGCATGTACTTGAGTTTGGTTGAGCGGCCGGCTGTGTAACAGAATGCTGACACTTGCACTTTCTGTGAGCGCGCCGATCGACTCAGGTTTCGGCCACTTAGGTTTTTGACCGGGCCTTCGTTTATGTAAACACTGCAACAAAATGTTATAGTGTGTTTGCTTCTAGTACTCTTGGTACAGTAGATATTCAATATATGTGCATACTACACTAATACATTTTAGTTAACATTTTTTTCTAGCATACAAATTGTGGGCGCCACCGGTTTGGGCGGTTTGTGGGCGCTAGAGTGGTCGTGGCATATTCGCGTAACAAACTTGCGCTGCGTACAAGGCTACGGAATCTAAATCTGAGATCCCGATTCTCTATCTTTGATAGTTTCCGAGATATTCACGTTCATATTTACGATTTTTTGAGGTTTGTGGGCGTTAAAGTGGGCGTGGCAAACTTGTTTTAGGTCAGTCAATAGGTATTGACGACAACAATACATTTCAGTTCAAATTTTTATTCTAGCACCAAAACTGTAGGAGCCACAGTTTTGGCGGTTTGTGGGCGTTAGAGTGGGAGTGGCACTCTGCAGAAACAAACTTGCGCTGCGGAGGAATCTCAGGAATCAGCATAGTTTCCTATAGTTTCCGAGATCTCAGCGTTCATACGGACAGACAGACATGGCTAGATGGACTCGGCTAGTGATCCTGATCAAGAATATATGTACTTTATGAGGTCGGAAACGCTTCCTTCTGCCTGTTACATACTTTCCGAGGAATCTAGTATACCCTTTTACTCTATGAGTAACAGGTATAAACATGAAAAACCAAAGCAAGACATACCGAAAAATGCTGAAACTATAAACAATCAACATAGCTTCAACTTACAAGAAAACATTTCATTATATCCAAATTTATCGCCCTGAGGGCAGGCCAAATTCAAAGGTGGGGGGATATACATGTCCATACTTCCACACATGCAAGTTATCCAGCTCATAATCCCAGCCTCTTTACCCAATTTATAAACAAACTCTGCATATACAATTCTTAGCTGAGAACGCTTTCCAGCTCGAGCACCCATCCGCCTTACCCAAGTCGTAAACAATTTCTTATAAACAATTCTTAGCTGGGATCGCCCTTACTCAGCGTTCCCACAGAATCTCAATTATTATTATTATTATTATTAATTATTAAGATTCAATTGCGCCGCAGTCCTCCTAACATAAACTAAGCTGGGTCCAGCTAATGTAAACACAAGCATCCGGTCAACACCCGACGAGCCCCAAAACTGCAGCGTAATCCGTTTGGCAACTGAGCAGAGAATTAGATCATCCGATTTCCCGACTCTCTTGAGTCCAACCCTTGTCCAACTCTTAATGAGTTCCCCAATTATCTTAAACCGAGGTTTGTTTATCAGATAAGCGGCCCTTGGCCAGCAGTCCGTTTTTGCATCCGAGAAGATCGGTTGAATAAGAAAATAATTGTGAACCGTTGAATAAAAGTCGATACTAAGGAAATGTTGTGAATCTATAACTTAGTAAATAAAAAAAAATAAACTTTTTTAAACAATTCACGAGTGAATCTATTAATTCGCATACACACATTATGCACTTTCTCTAAGAAATATGAACCCACATCTAGTGTAACGAACTGTTTTTTATGGTCTGTTCGATACGAGATTCGTGCGGCTAGCTCAGTATATTGTGTGTTCGTCCCACCAAATTTATATTAACGTGACCGCCCAGTAGCCCAGTGAGAAAGCACAGAATTCACGGCCTCCTGGGGGTCTGTGATGTGTGTCGTTTCACGAGGCCTTTGTGTTGTACTTGGTGGCCTCCAAACATTGTTTGCTGGTTGCATCTGTTGCTGTTGTGGTGGTGTCCATTGGCCTCCGCGTGGTGCTCCTGTTGCCTGCTGCCGTGGTACTCGGTTAGGTGGCGACCATTGGTCGTTTCCCCGTGTCTCCTGGATTCCTGTCTCTTCGCATCTTCTGCATGTTACCTGCGCTGGCGATGCCGACTTGTTCTTAGAGAATTTGTTTTCCTGCGCGAACGCTTCCCGCTCCTTTTCGAGTTCTTCATACTCGTCTGCTAATATCATCAGCGTGTCCAGGTCCGACACTTTGTATGCCCTTAGGAAGATCCTTAGACTGGGGGTGCAGTTTTCCTTGATGATCCTTCGGGTCTCTATAGCGGAGTAATTAAGTGGCCTCACCATCGTCTGCATGTCGATCATGTAGTCTTTGAACGACTCGCTGAAGCCCTGCTTCCGTTGCCTGACCTGATCCGCCAGCCTGGTGAAGAAGTCTCTCGGTAGAAAGTATGTGTGGAAACTATCCATGAACTCCGCCCAGGTTTTCCATTGTTTGTTGTTGGCGATGAACCACTTCAAAGCCCTTCCCTTCAGCAATTCAGGCATCGCTCGTGGAATCATGTCTAACTCCAAGCCGTATGTGTTGGCGGACCATTCCACCAGCTCCAGGAGCTCGAACGGTTTTTCCGCCCCGTCGAACCTGAACGACCATTCGCGGACCTGTTTAGCGATCCTTGCATAGTCTGATTGATTGGGTCTCGAGATTAGCGCTGTTGTTTTCCTGTCTTGGCTTGATTCTCTCCTGTTTGCCTCCTTTTGTAGGTTGTCAACGCTCAGGCTTGCCACTAAGTTGTCCCCTTCGGCGGTTGTTAACGTGATGCTGGGGCCGGCTTTGTCGTGGTATGTGGCTTCCAAATCGGCCCAGATGTCAACGAGTTGTGGGTCATTATCCGTTTCTGAGTAATACTCGGATAATGCTTTTCTCATGTCCTCTAATCTGCCGTCCAGGGTGACATTAAGCCTCTGTGCGACATTGGCGAAATCCTCCTTTTTAAGCCGGTAGATCCACTTCTTCCCCATTCTGTTTAAATTGCTTTCACTGCTGGGACAATCACGTTGGGCGCCAGATGTAACGAACTGTTTTTTATGGTCTGTTCGCTACGAGATTCGTGCGGCTAGCTCAGTATATTGTGTGTTCGTCCCACCAAATTTATATTAACGTGACCGCCCAGTAGCCCAGTGAGAAAGCACAGAATTCACGGGTTCGTATTGGGTTTTATTGCGGGTATATTATTACAATTGTCTTAGTCGCTTGGTTGGCCTTGACTCGTTGCTTGTGACCTTCGGTGCTTCCGACGGTCCTGTATGACTCGACGACCTCTCGCCTTGATGACTCGGTGCTCAAGTCCTGTAGCTTCCTGAAGATACTCGCAGCTCCCTGAAGATCCTCGCCCAGCTCCTTGAAGACGCTCGCTCGCTGTTCACTTCTCACGCGTGACTTGGTGACTGCTGGTAACGACTCGGAATCGCGAGGGGTATCGTCCGTACGGGCTTAGGGAAGCGTCACCGTTCTCAGACTAGGGTGAACAGAAGCTGCGCTCTCCAGGATCGCTCCTTTCGACACACCGCCACCTGTCCCTTGCTCTGTCCCGGATGGTCCCACTGGGGTTTCTGCTCAGCCCGCGCGGACAGTCAAGGCGGAACGCCAGGAAGCTGCCTCGCGCCTTACTTCGCTTCCACGCCTAGTGTAAACGAACGTTCCACCCTAGCCTCACCCTTTTGCTTTTTGTCCGGGACGTTTCCGTGTGGCTTTTGGTACTCGGGGTTCGGGCACGCCGCTCCGGGACCTCGCAAGTCGAATCCGTAGGGCTCTCCTGGATAATTCCACTCGAGACCGTACCGATCGACCGCTCTCCCTTCTGGCTTGTTATACTCGTGGTTCGGGCGCGCTGCTCCGGGACCTCGCAAGTCGAATCCGTAGGGCTCTCCTGGACAATTCCACTCGAGACCTTACCGATCGACCGCTCTCCCTTCTGGCTTGTTATACTCTTTCCAGGAGTAACGCCAGGACTTTGTGGACAGGGTTAATCGACCGCCTTGACCTAGCCGTGATATGCCCTCTGGATCTCAGCTACCTGCGTCTCAATTCGGAGATTCCTTGTAGGCTCCCACGGCGCTGCTTCTCTGGCGACTCGACTTGCTGCTGCTCCTTTGTAGATTATCTGGTTGTTTGATTGTTCACTTTGGTATCTGAGTGATCTTGACGGTTTGACTCCTTGTGATCGACTGATCCAGCTGCCAGCGCTCTGCGGCCTTATATAGGGCCTCCGGGAACCGTTATTTCCCTTTTGCGCACGGCCCGCTGGATAACCCACTTGTCGTTCCCGTACCGCTTCCAATCGATGCTCCGCCCACTGCTGCCATCCCGCTGATTCCCGTGATGCTTGCGGCACGCCTGTGCGCCGCTCCACCGCCGAGATGTGGCACTTCCTCTCCCGGTCCAAAGTTCACGGGAGAGTCCAAAGTCCGGTGGAGTCCCGTTACCCGCTTTTGCACACGGCACTCTTCCCTTGCCCGCGAAGTCTCCACTCTCTCTCGATCTCCATCCTTGGTCTCCAAACTCTCTCGCTCTCCTTCATTGGTCTCCAAACACTCTCGCTCTCCTTCGTTGGTCCCCAAACTCTCTCGCTCTCCTTCGTTGGTCTCCAAACTCTCTCGCTCTCGTTACTACGCCGCGTATCTGGCAAGCGGCCGTCCATCTGCTGCTGTTTCTATTTGTGGGGAGTTATTCAACTCCTCACATTCCCCCCTTACTTCGGGAAACATTTTAAACTCGTTCCTACTCTCCGGCGTTTTCTTGTTTATCCTAGCCTTCGAGTCCTTGTGATTCCCGCGGCGCTCCCTCGTTGCTCCCTCGATGCTCCCACGACGCTCTTAACTCCGTTGAGTTTCTACAGCGCTGGTCAACTCGTAGCAACTTGAATCTCCCGCGCCGATATCTTTCCTGACTCCACTGGGACATCGATACTCGTGTGCTATCGATCCCCACCTCGCTGCTCATCGCTGCGTTCTACTCCTTTTATTAGCTTCCTCCGCCTGGTCACACCATTCGGGTGTGATCGATGTGCGATATCGATATCGACGGTGCGGCGTTGCCACCTGCTCGTTGCGATATTTCCACCTTTGGCCGATATTACCATTTGACGTGTACCCATCGATCGCACTTTCATCTAGTGCCAATCGATCGCCTATCGAGGCGCCCCCTTCCCTGGCTCATGGTGATTTTGCAACTTTCTAGGTAAGTTTTCGCATTTCCTCACTCCTTTCTATTTCACCCTTTCTCTCTCCACACGACCTCTCTCGCCTCTCGTCTCTCTCTCTCGCCCTTCAATCGTCCTCAGCCGGCTGAGCCTGGCTTTACGCTGGCAACACTCGAAAGCTGGTGCGGAGAGGTCTTCGCATTTGCTTCGCTGCAGGTAAGTATTTTGGTGTCGCTTGGCTGCTTCCTGTATTAACCTAATATTGATTTCAGGATGCTGGAGCTGCCATGTATGCCCCTTACTTCTGGCCCCTGTTTTCACCGCGTTTCCCGTTCTATGCCGGTTGTTCAAACTCTGTTTTTCGTTTTATTCAAATTTTATTGCCGCTCCTCGAACACTCTCGTGCCCGCCAGCCCGAACCGGACGCGGAACGCGCGCCCCTCTCGCCATACGCGCACGCTGCGCCTGCCGCCCAGGATGCGAGCCTCCTCTACCACCGGTGCCTCCGCGATCCCTTCGGGCCAATCATGCTCCGCGATCTCTCGCCATCGCTGGCCCTCCGGCGCCGACACCGTCCGCGACAATTTCGGCCGTGCCACCACCTCGGATACTTCGGGCGCCGAGTGCTGCCTCTTGAGCGGAGGACGGCCGTTTTCCACGGGCTTAGGCCACAACCAGGGTCCTCGCTCCAGAGGCTCCGCGGTTAGTGTCGCGCTCCCGGTAGACATTGGCGTCGATGGCCCTGTCCTTGGCGTTGTGGGTCCGGTGCTCGGCGTCGGTGGCGCCCACTGCTCCGGTCTGCCACGGGTCCTGGGATCCAGCGGGCTCACCCGGGGACCACTTTCCTCCCAGATTCGGGGCGCTGCCGTCTCCTCTACGGGTCCCTCCGGCCAGGTCCAGACAACCGTCTGCTGTCGCCACCTTACTCCTTCGGCCACGAACGTCCGGGTGCTGTGGCTCACTTGGGCCGCCGGTTTGTCCGTCCGGATGTGTTGCTGCTGCGGTGGTGGCTGCTGCTGCGGTGATGGCTGCTGCTGCGGTGGTGGCTGCTGCTGCGGTGATGGCTGCTGCTGCGATGGTGGCTGCTGCTGCGGTGGTGGCTGCTGCTGCGGTGATGGCTGCTGCTGCGGTGGTGGCTGCTGCTGCGGTGATGGCTGCTGCTGCTGTGGTGGCTGCTGCTGCGGTGATGGCTGCTGCTGCGGTGGTGGCTGCTGCTGCGGTGATGGCTGCTGCTGCGGTGGTGGCTGCTGCTGCGGTGATGGCTGCTGCTGCTGTGGTGGCTGCTGCTGCGGTGGTGGCTGCTCGCGGTGGTGGCTGCTCGAACCTCGGCGTGGGCGGTCGTGCTGGCGTCCACTGTGGTGACCCCTCGTACCGCGGTGTGGGCGGGATTTCGGGCAGCCACCGCGGAGGTGAGGACGCTCGGGCGCATACCTCGGCGTGGGTGGGTACCCCGGGTTTTCCCACAGCTGCTGCTCCTCCTCCTCGGCCATCCGCAGTTGGGCCTGCCACTCCGGCGACTCCTCCATCTCCTTTAACCGCCGCTCCTCGCTCCGCCTTCGCGCCTCGCACTTTCGTCGAAACTCCCACGTAGCCGCTACCACAGCCTCGGCATGGCTACTGGGAGTTAGCTGGTCCTGGGGCGGCTCTTCGCTGGCCCACTCCACCTCCGCCGCGCCAGTCGGGATGCGTCCGTCGGCCCGGTTGACCGCTCTGCGAAGCCGCCATCGCCGTTGCTCCACCCGCGGGTCCTCCACCAACTCGACGTCGCTGTCGGAGCTGATAACCGGCTCGGGGACGCCCCGCCCGGAGATCCGCCGCGAGGTTCGGGTAGGCCGGGCTGCCGACCATCCTTGCCCCGGGCTAGATCCTCCGGACGGCTGGTGGGCAGCCATCATCTTGCGCGCTTCGCTCCTCGTTACACGTGTGCTCATGATGCTCGTCGATTTTGATTGTTCAGCAGGAGCCTGGGCTCCTTTTAACTACACCTCGGTTCCGAGCCTTCCTCTTTGCTCAATCCCGCTATTTCCATCGGCCTCTCCTTCTTAGTACCCAGATCTACGGTACAGCTCTCTGCTCTGTGCCGTCTTCCCCCTTCCTTCGGCAGACTTTTGATGCGTGTTTTTTCCTTTCCTCCGATCAGTCCCAATCGAGACCTTAGACGCTCTGGTTCGCTCCCTTTGTGTTCATAACGTTCTTCTGATGTCCTTTATGTGTTTCATTGCGCCTTTGTAGATGCCCTGTAGTATCCTTGGAGTCGGTTTGTAGTATCGCTTTCGAATCCTTGGAGGTATCCTTGGAATTTGTTCGTAGTAATCCTTGCAGGTATCCTTGGACTCTTTCCGTAGTACCCTTTGGGAATCCTTGGACGTATCCTTTGACTCCTTTCGTAGTATCCTTTGGGCATCCTTGGAGGTATCCTTGGGATCCTTTCGTAGTATCCTTTGGTCATCCTTGGAGGTATCCTTGGACTCCTTTCGTAGTATCCTTTGGGCATCCTTGGAGGTATCCTTGGACTCCTTTCGTAGTATCCTTTGGGCATCCTTGGGGGTATCCTTGGACTCCTTTCGTAGTATCCTTTGGTCATCCTTGGAGGTATCCTTGGACTCCTTTCGTAGTATCCTTTGGGCATCCTTGGAGGTATCCTTGGACTCCTTTCGTAGTATCCTTTGGGCATCCTTGGGGGTATTCTTGGACTCCTTTCGTAGTATCCTTTGGGCATCCTTGGGGGTATCCTTGGACTCCTTTCGTAGTATCCTTTGGGCATCCTTGGAGGTATCCTTGGACTCCTTTCGTAGTATCCTTTGGGCATCCTTGGAGGTATCCTTGGACTTTTAATGTTGTTTTGCATCTGTTGTGTCTGCTTGCTGTAGCCGCTCGCTTGTGTTTTCCGTTTGTTGCTGTTTCAGCTCGCTTACGTGGATGGTCCGCTCTTTCTTTGTGTTTATGTGTCGTATTTTGCAGATTACTGGTGACGCAAAACCTATGACTTGGTAAGGTCTGTCGTATCTTGGGTCCAATTTTGCTGCGAACCCCTCGGCCGATTTGATAAGTGGTGTTCCTTGGCCCACACGACGTCACCCACCTTTGGCGTCCATTGCCTCCTCCTTAGGTTATAATGCCTAGCCTGGTCCTGGGATGCTTTCTCCAGGTTCCGCCTTACAATCTCGAAGATTTCCCTAAGTTTCTTTGCATTCTCTTCCGGGGTCTCTGTCGGTCGTCCGGTCCCTACGGTTTCTCTGTCGTATAGGGCGCTCGGTAGTCTTGGTTCTCTGCCTTGGGTAATGAACGACGGTGTGTAACCTGTGGATTCTGAAACGCTCGTGTTTACTGCTCTTTGGTTCTCCCTGCGAACTGCGCAATCATTGTTTTCACCGTCCTATTGGCTCTCTCAGTCGGGTTCTCCTGTGGGGTGTATGGAGCTGTGAACTGTTGCCTGGCTCCCATTTCGGCCAGGAAACTCTTGAAAGTTTTGCTGGTAAACTGGACTCCGTTGTCCGTTATGACTATTTTGGGGACCCCTACCTCACGATTATGCGTTCTTTAAAAGCTTTCTTTAGGGACTCGGCCGTCGCGCTTCGCAGCGGCACCAACTCAGTCCACTTGGAGAACCGGTCTATCAATACCAGCAGCATTTGGTTGCCGTGCTTCGAACGCGGCAGGGGTCCGACGAAGTCCGCACATACCGTAGACCATGGTTCCTCTGGCACCTGCGTAAGCATTTTCCCAGCCATTTGCATCTGATTCGGCTTGAATCTCATGCATGTCTCGCATACTCGCACGTTGGCTCGGGCGTCTCTGTGCATTCCTGGCCAGTAGTACCGGGCTGCCAGACGTGCTATTGTCTTTCGGCTTCCTACATGGCCAGCCGCCGGTGAGTCGTGGTTCTCCTTCAGCACCGTTTTCCGTAGAGCTTTCGGGACGCACATCTTCCATGTTGCAACATCTTCGCTGCCCGCCCTATGAGGTATATTCCTGTACAGGGTGTTACCCTCCATCACGTAGTCCGGATACTTTTGCGGCTGGGTCCTTATCTTTTCGCGCATTTCCAGAATCCAGCTGCATGCTGCAGAAACTTCCGCCGCCGACGTCTCCTTGATCCCTCGAAGCGTTTCCGGCAGTGGCTGCCTTGACAAAGCGTCTGCCACCACGTTGAGTTGCCCTTTCCTGTACGCTATTTCGAAGTCGTACTGCTGCAACTCCAGGGCCCATCTGGCGATCCTCCCTGAAGGGCTCTCTATGCTGTTGAGCCACTTCAGTGCCATGTGGTCGGTTACTACTTTAAAGTGGTAACCTTCCAGATACGGCTTGAGCTTTCGGATTGCCCAGACGATTGCCAAGCACTCCTTCTCGGTCGTTGAGTAATTCTTCTCAGCGCCGTTGAGCGTTCGTCTTGAGTAAGAGATTACCTTTTCGACTCGTTCAGTTTCCTGGGTCAAGATTGCCCCGATGCCGTAGTCGCTTGCGTCAGTTTGCAAGATGAATGGTTTGTCGAAGTCCGGGCATGCCAGTACGGGGTCTGCGACGAGTCTTGCCTTCACCTCTTCGAACGCCGTCTGATGTTCCTGTGTCCACACCCATTTATTGCCCTTGCGTAGCAGATCGTTGAGAGGTTTGACTATTTTTGCGAAGTCAAGTACAAACCGGCGGTACCATGATGCTACGCCCAGGTACTGTCGGAGCTCTCTTACTGTCGATGGTGGTTCTAGTTCGGCGATGGCTGCTACCTTTTCCGGATCCGTGGATATTCCTTCGCTAGTCACTCGATGACCGAGATATAACAGCTCTTTCTTGAAAAATTGACACTTCTCCGGGCTTAATCTCAGATTTGCCTCTTTTAGTCGTCGGAACACTTCCTTTAGGTTGGCCTTGTGTTCTTCCAGCGAGCGCCCGATCACTATGATGTCGTCCTGGTAAGCAAATGCGTGCGGCGACATTTTGGGGCCGATCACCCGGTCCAGCACCCGTTGAAAGGTCGCAGGCGCCGAATGAAGTCCGAATGGCATTACTTTCCATTGGAATAAACCTTTCCCCGGCACTGTAAACGCCGTAAACTGCCTGCTGTCCGCTTTCAGTGGGATTTGCCAGTACCCATCCTTTAGGTCCAAGCTGCTGATGTACCGTGCTTCCCTCAGTTGGTCGAGAATATAATTTATTCGGGGCATCGGGTAGGCATCCTTTACAGATTTGGCGTTTATTTGCCTGAAGTCGACGCACAGTCTCAATTTGCCCGTCTTTTTCCTAACCATCACGATGGGAGAACTGTATGGGCTTGTTGAGTGTTCTATGTATCCCATTTGGAGAAGCTCGTCCACCTTCGCATTGATCTCCCCTTGAACTTTCGGATTCTTGGGATAGTATCGCTGCTTTATTGGTTTGTCGTCTTTCATCGTGATCTGATGCTCTGCCATGTTTGATGCTCCCTTCATGCTGCTTTAAGTCGATAGCTCTGCCTCCAGGAATTTCGTCGTGTCGTCATCTTCGCTTGCCCGTTGTACGACTGCCACCGACAACTTTTCCTCGAGCCATCCCTTGTGACGATTCCTGGCCGGTATTATCACTTCGTGTCCAGCGCACTTAATTTCGGTACCGACTATTGTTAGAAAATTCCATCCCAACACCAATGAATCCACTACCCCTGGTAGTATCAGCAGGCTCATGCTCAGTCGCTTGTTCCCGAACGCGATTTCCACCTCCAGCTGCTCATCGATTCCGCCACATCTTCCGTCTGCCAACCTAACTTGCCGTCGTATCCTCGTAATCTTTCCGAGGGCAGCCAGGTCGTCCGCCAGCTCTTTGCTTATAAAGCTTGCTGTTGCCCCGGTGTCGATTGTGGCCTTGTATGTGCCCCACCAATCGTCCCCGCTGCGGACAACTGCTGCTCCTCCTCGATCAGCTTTCCCGTTAGTTTGGAGAGGTAGCATCTTGCGACCCCCGCTCGCCTCTCTGCGGCTGAGATCGCTGGGCATTTCCCGCCTGCTGGCAGCATTCAACGCTCCTGACGCCTACTCTCCCGCACACCCAGCAGAACAACAGGCGTTGGTGCCGACATCCCCGCGCCCAGTGTCCATGACCGCCGCACTTTCGGCAGGCCTCCTGGGGGTCTGTGATGTGTGTCGTTTCACGAGGCCTTTGTGTTGTACTTGGTGGCCTCCAAACATTGTTTGCTGGTTGCATCTGTTGCTGTTGTGGTGGTGTCCATTGGCCTCCGCGTGGTGCTCCTGTTGCCTGCTGCCGTGGTACTCGGTTAGGTGGCGACCATTGGGGGTATCCTTGGACTCCTTTCGTAGTATCACTTGGGCATCCTTGGAGGTATCCTTGGACTCCTTTCGTAGTATCCTTTGGGCATCCTTGGAGGTATCCTTGGACTTTTAATGTTGTTTTGCATCTGTTGTGTCTGCTTGCTGTAGCCGCTCGCTTGTGTTTTCCGTTTGTTGCTGTTTCAGCTCGCTTACGTGGATGGTCCGCTCTTTCTTTGTGTTTATGTGTCGTATTTTGCAGATTACTGGTGACGCAAAACCTATGACTTGGTAAGGTCTGTCGTATCTTGGGTCCAATTTTGCTGCGAACCCCTCGGCCGATTTGATAAGTGGTGTTCCTTGGCCCACACGACGTCACCCACCTTTGGCGTCCATTGCCTCCTCCTTAGGTTATAATGCCTAGCCTGGTCCTGGGATGCTTTCTCCAGGTTCCGCCTTACAATCTCGAAGATTTCCCTAAGTTTCTTTGCATTCTCTTCCGGGGTCTCTGTCGGTCGTCCGGTCCCTACGGTTTCTCTGTCGTATAGGGCGCTCGGTAGTCTTGGTTCTCTGCCTTGGGTAATGAACGACGGTGTGTAACCTGTGGATTCTGAAACGCTCGTGTTTACTGCTCTTTGGTTCTCCCTGCGAACTGCGCAATCATTGTTTTCACCGTCCTATTGGCTCTCTCAGTCGGGTTCTCCTGTGGGGTGTATGGAGCTGTGAACTGTTGCCTGGCTCCCATTTCGGCCAGGAAACTCTTGAAAGTTTTGCTGGTAAACTGGACTCCGTTGTCCGTTATGACTATTTTGGGGACCCCTACCTCACGATTATGCGTTCTTTAAAAGCTTTCTTTAGGGACTCGGCCGTCGCGCTTCGCAGCGGCACCAACTCAGTCCACTTGGAGAACCGGTCTATCAATACCAGCAGCATTTGGTTGCCGTGCTTCGAACGCGGCAGGGGTCCGACGAAGTCCGCACATACCGTAGACCATGGTTCCTCTGGCACCTGCGTAAGCATTTTCCCAGCCATTTGCATCTGATTCGGCTTGAATCTCATGCATGTCTCGCATACTCGCACGTTGGCTCGGGCGTCTCTGTGCATTCCTGGCCAGTAGTACCGGGCTGCCAGACGTGCTATTGTCTTTCGGCTTCCTACATGGCCAGCCGCCGGTGAGTCGTGGTTCTCCTTCAGCACCGTTTTCCGTAGAGCTTTCGGGACGCACATCTTCCATGTTGCAACATCTTCGCTGCCCGCCCTATGAGGTATATTCCTGTACAGGGTGTTACCCTCCATCACGTAGTCCGGATACTTTTGCGGCTGGGTCCTTATCTTTTCGCGCATTTCCAGAATCCAGCTGCATGCTGCAGAAACTTCCGCCGCCGACGTCTCCTTGATCCCTCGAAGCGTTTCCGGCAGTGGCTGCCTTGACAAAGCGTCTGCCACCACGTTGAGTTGCCCTTTCCTGTACGCTATTTCGAAGTCGTACTGCTGCAACTCCAGGGCCCATCTGGCGATCCTCCCTGAAGGGCTCTCTATGCTGTTGAGCCACTTCAGTGCCATGTGGTCGGTTACTACTTTAAAGTGGTAACCTTCCAGATACGGCTTGAGCTTTCGGATTGCCCAGACGATTGCCAAGCACTCCTTCTCGGTCGTTGAGTAATTCTTCTCAGCGCCGTTGAGCGTTCGGCTTGAGTAAGAGATTACCTTTTCGACTCGTTCAGTTTCCTGGGTCAAGATTGCCCCGATGCCGTAGTCGCTTGCGTCAGTTTGCAAGATGAATGGTTTGTCGAAGTCCGGGCATGCCAGTACGGGGTCTGCGACGAGTCTTGCCTTCACCTCTTCGAACGCCGTCTGATGTTCCTGTGTCCACACCCATTTATTGCCCTTGCGTAGCAGATCGTTGAGAGGTTTGACTATTTTTGCGAAGTCAAGTACAAACCGGCGGTACCATGATGCTACGCCCAGGTACTGTCGGAGCTCTCTTACTGTCGATGGTGGTTCTAGTTCGGCGATGGCTGCTACCTTTTCCGGATCCGTGGCTATTCCTTCGCTAGTCACTCGATGACCGAGATATAACAGCTCTTTCTTGAAAAATTGACACTTCTCCGGGCTTAATCTCAGATTTGCCTCTTTTAGTCGTCGGAACACTTCCTTTAGGTTGGCCTTGTGTTCTTCCAGCGAGCGCCCAATCACTATGATGTCGTCCTGGTAAGCAAATGCGTGCGGCGACATTTTGGGGCCGATCACCCGGTCCAGCACCCGTTGAAAGGTCGCAGGCGCCGAATGAAGTCCGAATGGCATTACTTTCCATTGGAATAAACCTTTCCCCGGCACTGTAAACGCCGTAAACTGCCTGCTGTCCGCTTTCAGTGGGATTTGCCAGTACCCATCCTTTAGGTCCAAGCTGCTGATGTACCGTGCTTCCCTCAGTTGGTCGAGAATATAATTTATTCGGGGCATCGGGTAGGCATCCTTTACAGATTTGGCGTTTATTTGCCTGAAGTCGACGCACAGTCTCAATTTGCCCGTCTTTTTCCTAACCATCACGATGGGAGAACTGTATGGGCTTGTTGAGTGTTCTATGTATCCCATTTGGAGAAGCTCGTCCACCTTCGCATTGATCTCCCCTTGAACTTTCGGATTCTTGGGATAGTATCGCTGCTTTATTGGTTTGTCGTCTTTCATCGTGATCTGATGCTCTGCCATGTTTGATGCTCCCTTCATGCTGCTGAAAGTCGATAGCTCTGCCTCCAGGAATTTCGTCGTGTCGTCATCTTCGCTTGCCCGTTGTACGACTGCCACCGACAACTTTTCCTCGAGCCATCCCTTGTGACGATTCCTGGCCGGTATTATCACTTCGTGTCCAGCGCACTTAATTTCGGTACCGACTATTGTTAGAAAATTCCATCCCAACACCAATGAATCCACTACCCCTGGTAGTATCAGCAGGCTCATGCTCAGTCGCTTGTTCCCGAACGCGATTTCCACCTCCAGCTGCTCATCGATTCCGCCACATCTTCCGTCTGCCAACCTAACTTGCCGTCGTATCCTCGTAATCTTTCCGAGGGCAGCCAGGTCGTCCGCCAGCTCTTTGCTTATAAAGCTTGCTGTTGCTCCGGTGTCGATTGTGGCCTTGTATGTGCCCCACCAATCGTCCCCGCTGCGGACAACTGCTGCTCCTCCTCGATCAGCTTTCCCGTTAGTTTGGAGAGGTAGCATCTTGCGACCCCCGCTCGCCTCTCTGCGGCTGAGATCGCTGGGCATTTCCCGCCTGCTGGCAGCATTCAACGCTCCTGACGCCTACTCTCCCGCACACCCAGCAGAACAACAGGCGTTGGTGCCGACATCCCCGCGCCCAGTGTCCATGACCGCCGCACTTTCGGCAGGCCTCCTGGGGGTCTGTGATGTGTGTCGTTTCACGAGGCCTTTGTGTTGTACTTGGTGGCCTCCAAACATTGTTTGCTGGTTGCATCTGTTGCTGTTGTGGTGGTGTCCATTGGCCTCCGCGTGGTGCTCCTGTTGCCTGCTGCCGTGGTACTCGGTTAGGTGGCGACCATTGGTCGTTTCCCCGTGTCTCCTGGATTCCTGTCTCTTCGCATCTTCTGCATGTTACCTGCGCTGGCGATGCCGACTTGTTCTTAGAGAATTTGTTTTCCTGCGCGAACGCTTCCCGCTCCTTTTCGAGTTCTTCATACTCGTCTGCTAATATCATCAGCGTGTCCAGGTTCGACACTTTGTATGCCCTTAGGAAGATCCTTAGACTGGGGGTGAAGTTTTCCTTGATGATCCTTCGGGTCTCTATAGCGGAGTAATTAAGTGGCCTCACCATCGTCTGCATGTCGATCATGTAGTCTTTGAACGACTCGCTGAAGCCCTGCTTCCGTTGCCTGACCTGATCCGCCAGCCTGGTGAAGAAGTCTCTCGGTAGAAAGTATGTGTGGAAACTATCCATGAACTCCGCCCAGGTTTTCCATTGTTTGTTGTTGGCGATGAACCACTTCAAAGCCCTTCCCTTCAGCAATTCAGGCATCGCTCGTGGAATCATGTCTAACCCCAAGCCGTATGTGTTGGCGGACCATTCCACCAGCTCCAGGAGCTCGAACGGTTTTTCCGCCCCGTCGAACCTGAACGACCATTCGCGGACCTGTTTAGCGATCCTTGCATAGTCTGATTGATTGGGTCTCGAGATTAGCGCTGTTGTTTTCCTGTCTTGGCTTGATTCTCTCCTGTTTGCCTCCTTTTGTAGGTTGTCAACGCTCAGGCTTGCCACTAAGTTGTCCCCTTCGGCGGTTGTTAACGTGATGCTGGGGCCGGCTTTGTCGTGGTATGTGGCTTCCAAATCGGCCCAGATGTCAACGAGTTGTGGGTCATTATCCGTTTCTGAGTAATACTCGGATAATGCTTTTCTCATGTCCTCTAATCTGCCGTCCAGGGTGACATTAAGCCTCTGTGCGACATTGGCGAAATCCTCCTTTTTAAGCCGGTAGATCCACTTCTTCCCCATTCTGTTTAAATTGCTTTCACTGCTGGGACAATCACGTTGGGCGCCAGATGTAACGAACTGTTTTTTATGGTCTGTTCGCTACGAGATTCGTGCGGCTAGCTCAGTATATTGTGTGTTCGTCCCACCAAATTTATATTAACGTGACCGCCCAGTAGCCCAGTGAGAAAGCACAGAATTCACGGGTTCGTATTGGGTTTTATTGCGGGTATATTATTACAAGTGTCTTAGTCGCTTGGTTGGCCTTGACTCGTTGCTTGTGACCTTCGGTGCTTCCGACGGTCCTGTATGACTCGACGACCTCTCGCCTTGATGACTCGGTGCTCCAGTCCTGTAGCTCCCTGAAGATACTCGCAGCTCCCTGAAGATCCTCGCCGTTCCCTGAAGATCCTCGCAGCTCCCTGAAGACGCTCGCTCGCTGTTCACTTCTCACGCGTGACTTGGTGACTGCTGGTAACGACTCGGAATCGCGAGGGGTATCGGCCGTACGGGCTTAGGGAAGCGTCACCGTTCTCAGACTAGGGTGAACAGAAGCTGCGCTCTCCAGGATCGCTCCTTTCGACACACCGCCACCTGTCCCTTGCTCTGTCCCGGATGGTCCCACTGGGGTTTCTGCTCAGCCCGCGCGGACAGTCAAGGCGGAACGCCAGGAAGCTGCCTCGCGCCTTAGTTCGCTTCCACGCCTAGTGTAAACGAACGTTCCACCCTAGCCTCAGCCTTTTGCTTTTTGTCCGGGACGTTTCCGTGTGGCTTTTGGTACTCGGGGTTCGGGCACGCCGCTCCGGGACCTCGCAAGTCGAATCCGTAGGGCTCTCCTGGATAATTCCACTCGAGACCGTACCGATCGACCGCTCTCGCTTCTGGCTTGTTATACTCGTGGTTCGGGCACGCTGCTCCGGGACCTCGCAAGTCGAATCCGTAGGGCTCTCCTGGACAATTCCACTCGAGACCTTACCGATCGACCGCTCTCCCTTCTGGCTTGTTATACTCTTTCCAGGCGTAACGCCAGGACTTTGTGGACAGGGTTAATCGACCGCCTTGACCTAGCCGTGTGATGCCCTCTGGATCTCAGCTACCTGCGTCTCAATTCGGAGATTCCTGGTATCCCAATCCCGAACGTCTCGACGTAGCAATCTCGCTCCTTGTAGGCTCCCACGGCGCTGCTTCTCTGGCGACTCGACTTGCTGCTGCTCCTTTGTAGATTATCTGGTTGTTTGATTGTTCACTTTGGTATCTGAGTGATCTTGACGGTTTGACTCCTTGTGATCGACTGATCCAGCTGCCAGCGCTCTGCGGCCTTACATAGGGCCTCCGGGAACCGTTATTTCCCTTTTGCGCACGGCCCGCTGGATCTCTCCACTCTGGGTCCAAAGTCCGTGCCTCCTGGATGACCCACTTGTCGTTCCCGTACCGCTTCCAATCGCTGCTCCGCCCACTGCTGCCATCCCGCTGATTCCCGTGATGCTTGTGGCACGCCTGTGTGCCGCTCCACCGCCGAGATGTGGCACTTCCTCTCCCGGTCCATAGTTCACGGGAGAGTCCAAAGTCCGGTGGAATCCCGTTACCCGCTTTTGCACACGGCACTCTTGCCTTGCCCGCGAAGTCACCACTCTCTCTCGATCTCCATCCTTGGTCTCCAAACTCTCTCGCTCTCCTTCAACGTCAGTTTCCTTGCTATTAGCGGTGGGCAAGCTAAAAAGTATGCGATTGCAGTTACGAGGAAATCATTTTTATATATTTTTAGCAAGGAAACTGACGTTATGCATAACAACTTGCACCAAATTCTTACGTTCCCCAACACTGAAAATTTAAAATAACGTTTAACGGCCGCTGCTCCCGAATACTGAACTTGGGTATATACGTTTAAAAATCTGTTAAAAATCGATTTACCAACGGATTGTCGTGATCTATGGCGCATATTCTCCGTTATGGTTCAGCCTTCAAGAAAACAATATAAAACTAATTTCGGTTTTTACGCGTGTATTTTTAAAGAAGCCATTTATGCCAGCGTTTTTGATTTTTTTCCAAATTTTTCAACTTTGACGAAGTGTAGCTTTTGAACTAATGAATGGAACTTAATGATGTGTATAAGAAAGTTAAAGGGCATTCTATTACCTGTAAAATGAGTCCTTAATGACCGAATTCGGTTTATCACAACTCGAGTTAGAAAATAAAAAAGTGCGAAAAACGTTTTTTACACTTTAAAAAAAATTGGTACCATAGAAAAAATTTTAAGTGCCCTTTTCTTAATCAGGGAGATGTATCTTACCGGAAAACAAAGGTTTCCTGAAAGGCGTATTTCATCAATTTTCTTTTGTAAACTGGTGTAATATATCAATAAAATCACTCATCAAAAGATCTAATGCTGGTCAAACTGTTCACAAGTGTTGTTATATGTGTATGGAAGACCTGGACAACCAAATAAAATCCTGTGTAATAAATAATAAATGAATTATACCACCTATAAAATTCCCAAACCAAGAAAACCCTTGGCTTGACATTAAATTCGTCCTTAATAACTAATAATTTAATAATTTGATGGAAAATAAGTTAATAAGTTAAATAAACATATTATTTTACTACAACTACGACTGCTTACACTTACATCTTCAATAACTGCCTGAAACTCTTTAAATACTGCAAAAATAAGGTCTAAAATAGTGCTATAAAATCCACGAAGAATATTTGAAACTCGGCGAGTATAATTTGACAGATGTTGCTCAAATAGCAAAATAGTAACAGCACCCGAAAAATTAAATTTCAACATTGGAGTGTCACAAATCTTTTCGCATGTACGAGCAATGTTTTGATTGGCCCGCTTATAAATATCCATTGTTTCCTGCAGTTTATTTGTGTGCTTTGCACAATCTGCTATATACGCATCGCTTAGCTCACCGCCGTAGGTTAATTTGAACACTCCTGGAGCTATTTTACGATCACATGCTTGAATTAGAGCTCTAAAAAGCTTTCGTTCCTGTTCCGAAAGCGCTGATAATATATGGTTGTAGTTTAGACAAACTTGTACCACACTATTGTAAACAAAACGTAATGTTTCATATTTTTCAAAAATTTTTCGAACCAGTCCCGGCACTCCAAATCCAAGTCTCTCAAAGTGTTGTGCCTGCTCACATATGGTTAAAATTGTTCTGTCAATATTACATTCGATTAAACCCCTCTTTTTTTTACTTCTAATGAGAAGGGATCGATCTAATTTTTGGTTCAACAGCAAGCTGCAGCAGCTTTTCTGCCACTCGTCAAATGATTTTTTGACTTCTTTGTCGAATTCTCTGCGAACACTTTCAAATTTTTTTAAGACTACCGAGGCCTCGGACACACACGGTAACCATTCTGAAGAGTTTAACCTATTTCGAAGCCACGACAACCGTTCCAAATTAATTCGATATCCGAGAGCCCGTGAGGCGTAGTAAGGTACCCATGATTCGTGTACCCTACTCCGGTCCATTAGCATATGGGAAGTACTATCTATTTCATTTGAAAAGAGAAGCCAAACATTTGAAACCTGACGCAGAAATGTCTTTCGAAGTGTACTGCGATATGAATAAAATAACATTACATTTAGTGACTCAAGAGCCTCTTCAGCATTACACACATGTTGAAAAACGTTTGACATTAATCGTTGTACAGTTTCTTCCATACTTTGTATTGTTCGACGATATTTAATTACTTCCTCGTACCACTCGTTTTTGTGCACATTTAATATTAACTCCTTTAAATCAGTACAAAGAGCAGTGAGGGTGGACAGAAACTGATTTTCAACACTCTCGGCCGTAGTTTCAAATTCCGTGCCACTAGTACCCCCAAACTGTGGCTTCGGTATACTCTCTGTTTCATCAAGTCTTCCGAAAACCATCATTGATTCACATATATCAATAAGGTCATTTAGTCGTTCCATAAATGCGTCTACGTGATTAAAAATCATGGCATTGTCAAGACTCCAACCAATTTGGATATTCATAGCAGAATGTTTTTTTGACATAACATCATACATTCCTTTATATGTCAAGCAACAATCAATGCACATGTTGCACATTTTGATCCCAAATCTTGAACTTCCCGATAGAATTTTTTCCACATTTACGATTTCAGTGCAGAATCGAATAATCTGATTGCTTAAATCTCTAAAAATGCCAGTAATTAGATCACGACGATTGTATCGATCAGAGTTTAACCAAATAAATCGTATCAGATGAATAATACGAGGAATAAGCTGGGACACAAACGTTGGGTCTCTAGAAAAGTCCAATTCTGAGCATGGTTGCATTAATAAATGCAAGAATTTAATATTTGACATTGCCTCTTCCATTTCATGCTTAGATTCATAAATTAATTCATCAATCTGTTTAATATAAACTGAATGAGTATTACGTAGAACTCTTAAAATTTGCTGAATGTCTATTTGTTCCAATTGCGCATTTAGACCCTGAAGGACTTCAACTAGAAAAGATAAATATCAAAAAGAAGGAGTTCTTATAAAGGCTAGATAAAACTATAGTCGAAAGCTACGACTATCAAAAAGTCAGCGAACAAGCTTATAAAATATCGATTCGATTGTAACTTATCTTCGCAAACCGAAAGATAATTAAGTAAAACACTGAAAAAATCTAAGTTTACGTCAGAAACTACTGGGTTTTGTGGGCGTTAGAATGAGCTGTCACTCACATGATGACAAAAAATCTTATTAGGCAGCAGTAGAATGCCTACATACAAAATATTTTCGTTATCTTCAGCTAGCTTCCCGTACAAGTAAAAATTTGAATTATAATTTGTAATCTTTACTCTTATAGACAAAAATATCTTTTGTATTTGTTGGAATAGGTAGAAGGAAGTGTATGTGTAATTACTATATTACTATGTAATTACACCCAAATACGCAAACGCGTTGCACAGTGGATCCGCTTTTATGGAAGAGCGGCCAAAATACTAATATTGGACATAGCGTGCTGAAATTTAAAAACGAAACAAGAAAGGAAGCCGAAGTTTGTATACCGATGCAGTTGTAATTATTAAATTTACTTAAAAATTCGGAAAAATACAAAAAAAGATATTCCCAACAGAAAAAGATAATATGTTCAAGAAGACTCCGAAGCTCTAGTTTGTTTCATATTATTTTCCCACCAATTTTGCGATCGTTTCTATGCCAGCTATATGATATAGTCGTCCGATTTTGATAAAATTCGATTCGAAGTTTAGAACTAATTAAAATATGTTCCAAGAGTAGGAGGTTATATGTTAAAAAACACCAAAGATATAATTTTTGTATATTGTTTTCCGGACTATTCCTATGGGAGCTATAAGATATAGTCGTCCGATCCGGCTGGTTCCGACTTATATACTACGTGCAAAAGAAAGAAAACTTTTGGGAAAGTTTCAGCCCGATAGCTTAAAAATTTAGAGACTAGTTTGCGTAGAAACGAACGGACAGACGGACATAGCTAGATCGTCTCGTCTAGTGATGTTGATCAAGAATATGTATACTTTATGGGGTCGGAAACGTCCCCTTTACTGCAAACTTCTGACTGAAATCATAATACCCTCTGCAAGGGTATAAAAATGGGACATATTATAGCTCCCATAGGAACAATCGACGAAAAATTAAAAAAAAATATTTGTTTAACGTAATTAATTAAGATTTTATTATTTATATACATAAAAGTAATATATTAAGAAAGAATGGAAGATATTTAAGGTTTAAGTTTAGGACGGCCCCATTGAGCACATTCCTCTATTTGATTTGATTGCAATGACTTGCAATTGAAAATGATTCTTTTTAATTAATCCATCCAGATTGATATTAAATAATTTTTTCGGCGTTTGTAATTTTTCCAAAAAGAGGCTCTTAATATTTTTGACACTTCGCTCATCTGTGGAATACTGTAGCCGTTGCATTCCTTGCTCATCGGAAATCAATTTCTTTAATTTTTCCGCGTTAGTTTTATTTTCTGTGCACATATTAAAAATATAAAGCCTTGGCAACACACACTTGATGCACCTACCAAAATCAAATATGATTCAAAAGGGAAAAATAATCAAAATTTAATTATTTAATTTAAATTAAATTAATAGTTTTGGAAACGCACAAACCACGACGGACGAAGACAAAGCAATAGCGCAACAGCACCATTAACTGCTTTGATATATTTACCAGTAAACACACACCAATTTCTGGATTTTCTTGGAACACAACTAAAACTTTAACTAAACATAAAATAGACTTTTGCAAAATTCCCAAAATTCGATTAAATTAGTTTTACGATTTAAAGTAAATTCCTTCAATTCATAATTCAGTGTAAATAAATAAATTCGGAGCACTCCAGCTAACGTGTGATCTGATTAAAGGTACATTTGAATTAGAGAAACCACTTCCTGAGGGCAGCAGCGTTTCGAAATTGAGCACGAGTCGTGCGTTGGAACGTAGCAGCTGCGGAGTATAACCCGAATGGCATGACACGCCACTGGAAGAGACATGGGCCAGGGTCTGTGAACGCAGTTTACTTTATACTGTCCGAGGCCAGTAGCCACTTTTTGTACCCATTACTCATAGTACTCGCGTTTCCGACCCCTTTAAGTATATATATTCTTGATCAGGATCACTAGCCGAGTCGATCTAGCCATGTCCATCTGTCCGCCCGTCCGGATGAACGCTGAGATCTCGGAAACTATAAGAGCTAGGCTATTGGGATTTGGCATGCAGATTCCTGAGCAAGTTTGTTTCAGCAGCGTGCCACGCCCACTCTAACGCCCACAAACTGTGGCTCCTAGAGTTTTGATGGTAGAATAAAAATTAACTGAAATGAATTTTTCTCATCAATACCTATCGATTGACCAAAAAAAAAATTTTGTCCCGCCCACTTGGACGCCCACGAACTTCAAAAAGTCGTAGATATGAACGCGGATATCTCGGAAACTATCAAAGATAGAAAATTGAGATTTCAGATTTAGGTTACGTTGACTTGAGCGCAGCGCAAGTTTGTTAACTCTAAAGCCAACAAAGCTTAAATATGTCTAACGCCAACATAACCATATATTGAGATCACGGGTTGGTGGCGAATTTCAGTCTCGCTTTGCTGCTTGCATATCTCCCTTTAGCTGAGTAAAGGGTATCTGATAGTCGAGGTACTCCACTATAGCGTTCTGCCTTGTTTATTAATATGTGAAGTTCAAAATTATAATTTTATATACCGATTTGCATAGTGTATATGTCTATAAATACCCTGCTTATATGTGCAACGAAACATGCATTGACACTCTTTTTTTCGTCCTTTTCACTTGCGTTTACTTTTGTGAAGGATTTTGAGTTACATTGGAGCTTAACATTGTTTATTAAAGAAAACGAGTGATTTAAAAAAAATATATATATACGAATCCCAGTAAAGTCTTTTGCAAACCAATATTTTTTTTAAACAGTTAAAGTGATAACAAGTTTATGTATATTAAGAAAGAAGAAAACCCAAAATTTAAAAAAACGACCAAAAAATTGCAGTTTAGGATATTAGTAAATGGTGCATATAAATAAGCAAATGAATAGTAATCCAAATCTGTAAAAGAATCCTAATATATAATTGAGTGCAAACTTCCTAGGGTCCAAAAATAAGAGATGTCTGTTGTTAAAGTAAAAAACAATATTAAACCACTATTTTTATATTCGTTAGTAGTAGAAAAAGGGTATACTAGATTCGACGGAAAGTATATAACAGGTAGAAGGAAGCTTTTCCGACCCCATAATGTATATAAATTCTTGATCAGGATCACTAGCCAAGTCGAAACTGTAAAAGCTGCCATACTGGGATAAGACATAAAGATTTGAAAGCTTCCTGCGCGGCGAAAGTTTGTTTCATCCGTGTGCCACGCCCACTCTAAGGCCCGTCCGTCCGGTGGGCAAGTTCTGTTTCACCCGATACTCCCTATCGCCGATTTCCCTGGTGAATCGGTCTCTTCTAGGCCCAGGTTGCAAGAGTTTTTAAAGTTCGCTCACTAGCATACGGTCGGGCGTGTAGACTTTCCATGTCTCGGGTGATCGAGCCAAATGCGGTATTTCCGCCGTCGTATCCGATGGCGTCGCGTAGCTCCGGGTTCCTCGACTGCGTCTGGCACCACTTCTCCAGAGTGTACCGGGCTTTGATTACTTTCGTCGCCAGGCGTAGGCCGGCCTCGGACGGCATCGGTGACTTCTTCCTGAGGAGGAGGCGTGGTTGCTCTGGTCGCTTGGGCGACTTCACTTCACTTCAAGTGGCCCGCTCAAGCAGAGAAGGCGCGAAGGGTCTGCAGCAATTGGACCCGAATAGGAACGCTGGTTCCTGTGCTGGCGGTGGAATTATGTCCACCGACACCTGTCGGATTTGGGTGACCAGATATCCCCCGGGGATTGCCGCCCAGTGATTATCATCCACTCGTTCTCTCTCGTCCTCATCTTCTTTCTCGGATTTCTCTATCTATTTGAACCGATCTAACGTCGTCTCCGCTATCCACTGGTGCATCCTGCATCTTATATCTAGCTACAATCTTAATATAATTGGTGTTAGTAAGGTATACCTTACGCTACTTATTCACCTGGCTCATCATTTCAGAATTCTTTTAACTTTAGTAACGTTCCCCAGGTTTCTGGATCGGTACTATGTTCACCGATATTTCAGCGCCACCTTCGCCGCGAAGCCGTCCTCTGGACAGTTGGTGTCGTTTCACTAACACGATATCTGAAATTCTGCAGTTGACTGCCAGTGTCATTTCGACTCTTCACTTTCAATGAGCTGCGCGATCATGGTTTTGACGGTTCGGCCGCCCCGTATGATTTTCGTGGGGCGAATACGGTGCCGTATACTGTAACTCACATCCGAGTTCTCGGATGACCGACAATACGCTCACATAATGCCTTGATTAGGGTGGCTGTGGTTGCCTTTTTAAGGGGGAAGAGTTCGACCCATTTGGCAAACGCGTTTAAAAAAAGCAAGAAAATTGTGTTACCTCTCTTTGACTTCGGCAGGGGTCAAACAGAGTCGGCACACCATGTCGAACAGGGTTGTTCTATTCGCCAAGTCAGCATCGGTCCCGCCGGCTTTTGTTGGTCGACCTTGAATCTTTGGCAGGTTAGGCAATTTTGAACATACCTTTTGACGTCCCGATACTTCCCTGGACAGTAATACTTTGAAGCAACCTGTAGGATTGTCTTCCGTATGCCAAGTTCATCTTCCAGTACTCGCCTCCGGTGGTGGTGAGGTCCACATAGCTTCCATGGCACGAAGTCGGCGTCATCTGGACGGGTCCCAAGATGACGATAGATCTTCCCGGACCGTGAATCGTTGGTCAAAGTTTGGGCAAGTCAGGGTGGGGGTGCTCGTGAGACTTTCCTTAAGCATGTCGAATGCAGTCTGCTCTTCAGTATCCCAGCGCCACTTGACGCTCTTCCTTATGAGCTTGGCCATCGGTTGAACGTTTGTCGGAAAGTTCGACACAAAGCAACGGTACCAAGGTGCCTTACCCAGACATCATCTCAGTTCTTTCGAAGAGGTAGGTGGCCGTAGATCACTTATTGCCGCGACTTTATCGGGATCCATATGAATGTCGTCTTTACCTATCATGAGGCCAAGGCACTCCAGTTTCCTTATAAAGAATGATCATTTCTCCTTGTTAATATGTATGTTGGCTGCCCTTAGTCTTCGAAATACCTCGCGGAGGTTTCGTGTATGCTCTGTCCAGTAGCGACTTTTTAGGTCTAATGTCGACCAGACTGGGGTCTGGCTGAGACGTTCTAAGATATAACTAATACGAGGAGTCGGTTACGCGTCTAGAATCGACACCGCGTTTAATTGTCGGAAATCAAGACTTATCCGCCACTCGTCGTTCTTTTTACGTACTAGGACGACGGGTGAACTGTATAAGCTTTGGACTCAGCTGTTGACGAAACTCTTCCCGGTCCTCGGGTATTCTCGTCCTCAACTGTTCCCGGGTTGGTCGAGGACACTGGGCGTTTCTCGACTCTGGACGTCTATAACAATCATAGTCCTGATCCCTTCCCTTCTACATTCACAACACACACAATTGTAGCACCCTCTCGCAAAGTGACCATCTGCGCCTGGATGGGGTTCGACGGCGTCTGTGACCTCGGAGACTTTCGAGTGTTCCCGTGAGCTTGAGCGGGGCTGTGCTTCGAGAGATCTTGGAACTTTAACCGTATACGGTCGCGATGCTGTCTTCATCTGGTGAGCGGGGAGAAATCCTGTCTAACTCCTTCATCTGGTCATACCCGGGGCATGTCGCATCAGCGTACAAATTCGATAACATAATCTTTGAAGCCCTCTTCCTCGCGTTGGTAACGAGCTCTGACGTCGTCTCCAATCAAAAAAGAACTCCCGTCGGAATACTAGCGAAGTCGCTCCCTGTAGTTGACTGGTCCTAAGCCACCGGGAGGCTCTTTCTGTAAGGGTTTCTGTCACATCTCTTGGCAGTTGGGCTAAGGGAAGGGCGTATGACGTAGACCTCTCCTCTAGCTCCTCTAGGGGACCCCCGTTGGGAGTCGGTGTTACCGTAGAAGTTAAGCCCCTATAATTATACTTGCTCTGCTAAGACGCCAGGAGGAAAAGGAGGATAGTTTCTTTCCAGCCTAATCATCATAACTCTGCAATAGATGACCCACGGTCAGCCGGCCCGTCTAAGTATTGTAAATGACCAGATGAAGAAAGGGAATACCCCCGCGCCCACATACGTGCTATCAGCCAGCCACCCGTCCATCCACAATTCGCAACAGGTGCTCCAGGCCGCGCCCACGAGCACACTGGCTCGGCCAGCCTTAACCCTAGACTGCTCCGCGGGACCACGTCAGCACCTATAGGAGAATATTAAAGTTTGCTTCTCGGCTCCGTTTAACGTTCAATGTGAGTATAAAATACTTTTTCGCCGACTTCTATTTCCTGCGTTCGTAGTCGCTAAACTATTATCGATAATAGTTATAGATAAAACTAATTCAAATTGTATTTAAGTTTAGTTTCAGCAAAAAAAATGCATTGTATTTAAGCACTGGCATTAAAAGAGGATTACACCAGAGGGATCCCGTTACCCAGCTAAGTGCACTGGGAGACAGAGATACTCAAGTAGAAAAGCGCTTGTTCCCAAGATTACAAAGTTAATTTGCTTATAATTTTTTATTTAATAGCCCGAACTGTCCACTAATAACTAGCATTAAATTATACTTGTTAAGCAGAGAGCCAAACATTGAATTCGGAACCAAATATTTAAATTACTTCAATTAAATACATTATATATATATTAAATAAATTATATTGATAAGCGAGCAGTGCGTCCGGAAGCACTCAAGGGGAGAACTTCAATCATCAACAGGTCGGAAGTGGTTACAACAGAATCCATATAGAAATCGCTGTTAATTCTAGGCAAGACATTCTAGCTCCGGGTATGCAAATTAAAAGCTTATTAAATCGACCAGATAAAGTAATTAATATTTTAAACGGCTGGAAAACACAATTTTCTGGTGTAGGACAGTGGACAATTTTATTTACCGCCGTGAAGCACTAACTAGGGGGACGTTAGGCAATAATTTCACTGTTCTTTGTAGAAAGGAAAGCTAACGAATACTATTGGCGATATCACAAAGCTTATGGCGAGGTCCGATTGGATAGCTTTTGTTCAGCCTTGCGTCTACAGTTTCGGCAGAGTACGGATGACGGTGATCTTGAGGAGTTGATTAGGAACACCAAACAAAAGCCAAACGAAACATTCGATGGTTTCTATGACTCGATTTCAAGTCTAGTCGATCAATTAGATCGCATCGGATACCTCACAAGCTCATTCTGGTTCTCCGAAACCATTTTCGTCCCGAAATTAGACATGAGATCTTGAATATCGATATTCAATCAGTTTCAGAATTGAGGGAGATTTGTGCCAGGCGTGAAGAGTTTTTGTCTGATAATAAGAGTTGTCAGGGTTATTCGAGATCTTCCCCTTTCAAACCGCTAGAATCGGAATCCGATAAAGAACGCGACATCGAAACCTTTTCCTTGTTGTGCTAGAGCTGCGGCAAGGAAAGTCTCAGGTATCAGGACTGTGTGGCCGAAAGAAGAGCCTTTTTCTATGGTTGCGGAGCTGTCAAAAAACTCCAGAGGGGGCGTGTCGATGCCGCCTTACTGGCACTCGGAGCCAAGCAACTGTCCTTTGCTTAATGGGAAAATTCCAATATTAGGATTAATTCATATCCCAAAAGTTAATAATGAATCAAAACTAGAAAGTGACTTAAATAACAGCAAAGAATTTAAGACGAAAAAAGGCAGCGCTACAACTGCTGATGGACAACCTCAGCAGATAGTTGGTCATTTGGAAGTTGAGATCGAATACATGGATATCAAAAGGATTTCGAAAATTTATGTGCTACCTTCACTGAAGCAGAATTTGTATTTAGGCATTGATTTCTGGAGACTTTATGATCTACTTCCCAAATGCCTGAATGTACCCGCGCTAGGTGCCGATCCTAATCGTAAGGCTAACGCTGATCAGCATAAATTGTCCGAGTTTGACAAAGCAAAATTAACGAACGTCATAATTGTTTTCCGTCATTCACTCAAGAGGGTCTCGGCAGAACCAAGTTGTTAACGCACTCAATTGATGTCGGTACGGCCAATCCGATAAAACAACGACACTCCTGTCTTACCCGCAATAGAAAGGCCATGTATGCCGAGATTGAGACAAAACGGCTTTCACTGTAACTGGTAGACCGCATAACCAGTTTAAGAGTTCAAAGGAGATTAAAGCTGACATTTTAATTGTAATTTATAGGTATAATTATCGGCATCCGGCGGCCTGTTGCTCGGGCTACAAAGGGAGTTCGCATTAAACCATCGCCGAATCAAGATCTCATAGCAAGCAGAGTCCATATCCAGTCGTCATCCAGTTCAGTTACTAGATCCACTGCCTCGTTAGCTTTCACCAAGTTACCAGTGCACAGTGCACAGTTACCAACCCACAAATATAATAAAATCTTCCCTATGATTTCTTCTGTTTTTAAGCCTTTGGCTTTGTCGAGTATATTCAATAATATATTCTTCTGAGTCGGAATTCCATTTTTGACCCTATTTAGGCATCCCGTATCGCAAGCATGGGAGCACGTTGGAAGTCATACCTTCGCAGAATGGAGCTGAAGGCTATCCTTGCGGAAGTCTTAATGAACACAACAGGAAACGTCGACGAAGTGAGGAGTCGGGGACCGTACGTCCAGTCCTCTCAGAAAGCTCAGAAGATGTAGAAGATGGTCTTCAAAGCTGTTTGACAACACCAAAGGGTCATCAAGGTAGCCTAGCAGATAGTAATACCGTAAGGTCCATTAAACGGCACATGGTTTTCGGAGCGTTGGTCACACCAAAGGCATCCTTTTGAAATGGTACAGCGGACGGTTCGGTATCGTGAACGCTGTCTTTGCACGGGACTCTTGATCTAGGCAGATTTGCCAAATTCCATATTAGGAATCGGATAAGCGTCCATCAAACCTTGCCAGGTTTGACGTGCAAGGTAACCGGCGAAGACGAAGGCGATGATGGTGCCTCTTCTATGACGTCCAATTCAATCATGCGATCGATTTTGACACACAAAAGCTTTTTCTTAGCTAGCGATAAAGGATAAAACATTTAAATATGTACGCGCCTCAGAGCCGAACTTATGGGAAGTGCTAGCGTCAGCATATTCCCATGGCCTGAGTACAGACACATACAATAAGTGCATATACAACTTCTCTTGCGCTCTCGCTGCTATCAGCCAAATACATTTGTGAGCATATACTTTGATATAGGCATGACGGCCGCTGCCAAAGTATGCAGGCAGCGCGAATACCTAATTGTAAGTCACACTAATTTTTAGCACCAATCAATAAACATATTGACGTGGCCGATGGCCACTGAAACCAAATTGAAGTACTTTACTTTACTTTACTTTACATATAATCATTAAATAAGAGATGACTATAAATAATACATGACGGGCAATAAATAATACATGGCGACCGTGACAGTTGTATTCGATCCGGAGACAAAAACAAAGTTCAAGAAATGCGAGGGAAGCTCTCTTGTGCCAACGGAAGTTGGCTAAGGAGTTAATCAAGACGGCAGCGACACCTCCCATGGAGTCTAAATCTGAGATCCCAATTCTCTTTCTTTTATAGTTTCCGAGATAGAGAATTGGTATTTCAGATTTAGATTCCGTAGCCTTGTACGCAGCGCAAGTTTTAAGGCTAGAAACAAATTTTTAACTGAAATGTACTATTGGTCTAGTCAAAACCTATCGATTGAACTAAAAATAACACACAATTTCACAATTTTCATGCTAGATAAAAAATTTAAACTGAAATATATTAGTCTCGTCAATACCTATCCGTTTGATCCAAAAAACAGTTGCCACTCCCACAAGCCGCCAAAGCATGTTGCTCCCACAACTTTCATGCTAGAAAAAAATTGTAACTGATATGTAATGTTCTCTTTAAAACATATCGATTGACCCAAAAAAAAGATAGCCTTTAGCTGAGTAACGGGTATATGATAGTCCAGGTAATCGACTATAGCGATCTTCCTTGATTTGATTATGTTTTTTTAAGTCTGACTGTTCTTTTATTTTGCTGAACCATTATACGGGGGAGCAGTGTAGATTTAAATTTTTAATTGGACTTTCATCATAAAAGTTATGGAAGCGAAACTCAATGACTTTTCGTTATTAAAGACTACACTTTTTGGTATACCGAAACAAAATTAAAGATGATGTAGAGCGGGTTTCACATGTTTTATTGCTCGCATTTATCTAATGCGGTTAAAAATTTCACATTGTTTTAAAATTTTTTTTAACTATTTCTTCTTTAATTTTTTGAAATTGTACGTTTTCTGTAAGCTGTTTTAGATATTCAATCGCATCTCGATGAGTTCTATTGTGAATTTTGAGTAATTTTGACGGGCTTCGTTAATTAGATCTTTTACTCTAATGTTTGAAATTGAATTTTTTCCGTAATCTTTTCCAAGGTTTAAATTCCACTTATTAGTAATGGGTTAAAATTTGACTTTAATATTTTTATGAGGTCTGTCAGTGAAAACATTTTGACTTATTTCATGACGGTGAAACGTTGCAAAAGGCATACTAAATTTATAGATATTATTTCCAAACTTAAAAATACTTGATTCCAAAAAATGTTTAAGGGGGTTTCAATAATAAGTATTGTTTTTCTGCGGAACTTTCTTTACTATGCTGGGTTGTTGCGGAATTTATATGTGTTACGTTAGATTTTCAACGTACAATGTCCAATCGTTCATAGAATGCGTTAATGGGTGATAAACAGATAAAAGTCCTGCGGTATTTTTATTGAATTTTTAATTGTTCATAAAATAGGTTACAAAAGTGCGATTCAAGTCAAATATGCCCCGTTCTATTCTATTCCGCGTTCCCAACGAGACGTCAAATTCATAATGCCCCTCTTATAGAAGTTCGCTTTCCCTTTGGCAAAACACTCGGAGAGCCAATTTTCACAGGACTCTCTTGTGGCCAACTTCAGAATACCAAGCGCGTTCGCCATGGACAGAAATACGAGTAGGTGGTAATAACTTGATACGGGGTCCGGACTATGCGGTGGATGCAAAAGAACCTCCCATCCGAGCTCCCGGAGCTTCTGGCGCGTCACCAAAGATGTGTTTGGCCTGGCGTTGTCCTGATGGAAAACAATTCGGCCTTTGTTGGCATGAGTGCTTGCCTTCAAGCGGTCCAGTTGTTGGCAGTACAGGTCCGAACAGAGCGTTTGGCCATAGGGGAGCAGCTCATAGTGGATGAGTGCCTGCCAATCCCACTAAACACACAGAATAACTTTCCTGGCCATCAGTCCAGGCTTGGCCACCGTCTGGGCCGCTTCACCGCTTTTCGACCACGTCCCTTTGCGCATTATGTTGTCGTAAGTGATCCACTTTTCAAAAACGGGTCGATTTTTTTGCGATTCGGTCGATACGGTCAAAGATGTTTTTTTGCGTTAATTCGTGTGGCACCGATACATCGATCTTCTTAGTGACACCAAGCTTCTTCAAATGGTTTATAGCGGCTTAATGCCCAGCTCTTGACCGATGCTACGGCTCGAAAGAGATTTCGACCAATGAAGCGATTTTCTCGCAATTTTCGACGACAAGCCTTCCAGAGCGCGGCACACCAACGACCACCTCTACACCAGAACTGAAACGTTGAAACCATCGTTTTGCGGTGGAATTGGAAACTGTATCGGGTTCATAAACCGCAAAAATTGTATTGCCGGCTTGAGATCCATTTTTGCCTTTATCGTAGTAGTACTGTAAAAAATGCCGTTTGGTTAAGTTAGGTTAGGGCGGCTGTCGGATTATGGTCCGACACACTTAGACCTCTGTGTATACCGCATGATCTCGTTTTTCCTTAAGCTGGTCAGCATGTCTTCCACCAGCAAGATTTTATAAAAGCACTTATGTTTTTGAGATTAATCTTGTTATTTCGGTATGATCGTCGATGAAGGGACTTCTTAAGTGTTTCAGTCTGAGTCTGCATAGGGCTGGGCAGAAGCAGAGAAGGTGTTCTACCGTTTCCACTTCTTCCTCACCCCTGCAGCTTCTGCAGAAATCATTTTGCGGGGCTTTTAGACTGCCGGCATGTGCGCCAACAAGACAGTGGCCTGTAAGAGCTCGAATCAACATGCCACACTCTGTGTGAGTAACTCCGAGGTTTTTTGCCTGGCTAATTGGTCCGCTATGCAGTTGCCTACGATGTCCCGGTGACCCGGAACCCATGTAAGGCTGATAGTTGCCAATTTGGCTCTTCCCATGCCTGCTAAGTCTTGGCTAGGGAGGTTCAAGATCGCATTCAGCGCTTCACTCGGGATGGTTCGAAGGGCTCCACTAATACACAAAGCCGCCATTCGCTGTACATTGTTTAGAGGAGTCAGTATGCATTGTTTGTGCAGGGCGGTCCACCACAGAGCCACTCCGTACAGTAGGATTGGCTTGACTACCGCTGTGTATATCCAGTTGACTATTCTAGGGGACATGCCCCATCTTATCCCAATTGTTTTTTTACAGGAGTAAAGTGCAATGGTCGCTTTCTTGGTTCTCTCTTGGTTGTTTAAGCCCCATTCGAAGCGCGTATCTAGTACTAACCCCAAGTACCTGGCGTGATCGCTAAAAGAGAGATTACAATTGTTTAGAATGGGTGGGCTAAGTTGTGGAATTTTGTATCTATTTGTAAATAGAACAAGTTCCGTTTTCGAGGGACTTACCCCGAGTCCATTCGCTATCGTCCATTGCGATAGTATTTTAAGTTTAGCGGTCATAAGATCGCAAAGTGTTTGTGGATATTTTCCATTAAAGATGATGGCGACGTCGTCTGAGTCTGCATAGGGCTGGGCAGAAGCAGAAAAGGTGTTCTACCATTTCCTCTTCTTCAGAAGCAATTCGCATGCGTCGGTACGGTCAAAGATGTTTCTTTGCGTTAATTCGTGTGGCACCGATACGTAATTATGTTCGAATTTAGAACAAAATTAAAAAAAGACTTACCTCTGTCGTTATGGTTTGGGCAACCCCACTGGGTGTGATGGGCGTTGGCGTCACCGCCTATTACCAAACCTTTCCTCTGCCATTCCTCTGACCAGCGCCTCTGGGGGGTTTTCCTTTTCAAGGGCCAAGTAGGCCGATAGTACCCTGCACCAGGCTTACTGCGGTGTTGTCTTCGTTGCTGTAATTGCGAAGCAGAAATATACTAAGATGCCTTTTGGCTAATATGCAGGTTCCATTTTTAACTTCTTTGGGGTAAAGCATAAGCTTGTATTCCTTTGTTCCTAGTCCAGCTCGCATCTCTCTGCTCAGCGACGAATCGGTAGAGTAGCCGTCCCTTCGGCCCACCAGGTGCCTCCAACTCCTCACCAAGCACCTGCTCGGCAGGGTTGCCGGCAGAGCTGCCAGCGGCGTTGGAGTCGCCCTTGTACACCTTAATGTGGATCGCACTAAACCCGAAGTTCAGCACTCCTCGAGCAGTCTTGTTTGGAGCAACTGACTCCTTGTATAGAACCAACACCGCCTGGTTGACATCCCCTTCATGCTTCTCCACCTTGACGACTTTCCAGTCCTTCGTGGGGAGGTGCGGGTTGCATTCTTGCAACATAAAGAGGATGTCCTCCGGCTCGGGGCCTACTGGGGACATCACACCAGTTTAGTAAGTTTTAGTGCGTTTAGTCTTGTGCGACAATGTTTGCCCCTTTGTAGACCTCACCGAGCTTGCTCGTCGTCTGTTTGTACAGGTCAGCCGACCGCTGACTGTCGCAGGCCACCACCTTGACGCTGCCCTGGTACCAGCCCGCGTCCATACAGAAGGGCGATGTGCCTGGCTTCTCCAACACCATGCGCAGGCAAATTAGGGAAAGGTGGGACTCAACTGCCTTCCACTTGTTCCTGGGAATCCTGCCCTCCGGACTGCCCTTGTCTATGAGACCGAGTTAGACTCGGTCCTTGCTAATTTCGGCGAAAGAGACCGATGGCTGGATCTTAGATCTCTTCGCCGATGTCCGGGCCCATTCTACCCTCCTTAGCCATTCAGGCGAAGGCCTCGAAAGAGGTCGTCCGCTATCCGCAACCTGCGACCCGCTCGGTTGCCCCAGCTAGGTGACTTTGGAACCATCTCACAAGTTCCTCAACAGAGCATTTTTCGGTAATACTTCCGAAAAAAGGAAATCGCTCGAGTTTCTGTGACACCTACGGTATTGATGTGGTGGTTTCCAAACCAACCGTCTCCAAATCCGTCGCCGGTTTCTGTGACACCCCTGAATATAAAACAGGTTGAAGATTTTCTTGTAGAAGTTGTTGACCCAAATAGTAATTGTGAAACTTCATTTGAAATTAAAAAATCAGCCAGGGAATTTAAAGGTGAGGAAGACAAATATGTGTGTTGGAGGAAATCAGCAGAAATAGCTATGCAGCAATATGCTAAAGGTTTGCGAGATTCTTTTCAGCATGTCAATCTTAAGAAAAAAAAATGGAACAGTACTAAGTTTTGACGCCATAATGGCAATTTATACTATTGAATAAGACTTAGGAGTAGTAAGTAAAGGAAAACTGTCCATAATGAAATATACTAGTTCATAAAAAACTAGCTCTTCTAATAAATAAAACCATTATGACTTATGGCAGGAACAAACCATTAACTGTTGAAATTAATGAAAAACACAAAGGGACAGCACTAAGAATATTCATAACTGGCCTCAACGTCCATATCTTAGACCGAATATTTTTTATGAATCCGCCAGACTTATCGAACGCAATGGTAAAAGTACAAGAACTAGAAAGTACAAAAATTTAAGGGGCCCAAATCAAAACTCAAATAATAAACCCAGGCAGCTAACCATAATAACTAAAATAGCAATCAGAGCATCAGAATGTTACTAATTATAACCCGAATAAAAATCATAATTGGAATCAGGGCAGACAGTATAATCCCTAATATAATTCCTATAATTCCTATAGAACCGATGGACGCAGATGAATCCCTACAGGTTCAGCATAGGCCAAGGTATAACAATAATCAGCGTTGTAATAATTATAGCAACAACAACTGTAATCAGAACGGATGAAATCAAAACAAAAAGCTAGAGGCACACACAACCCAGTAAAATCATCCAGAGAACAAAAGAGAACCAACAGGAACAGTTAATAATTTTTTGACCATTTTTTAGGCTAGAATCCGGAGTAGGATTACCCTACTGTGGGATTGGTTTTTCTGTTTTAAATAAAAAGTCCTAATAATTGTAATTATACGCGTTACTCGTAGAGTAAAAGGGTAAACTCGATTCGTCGGAAAGTAGGCAAAAAGATGGTAAAAAGAAATTGTTTTGGATATATTTTTCATTAACTATGTCTATTATGGCTTTTAAATCCTCGTCCTGCGATTGTTGGGAGAGGAAACTTCGTCACAGCTTTCGTCATGTCATCTGAGATGCTAAACGATTGTTTTCAATACAATGGCCTAGAAACTCGATTTTCCTTGTTGGGAAGCAGCATTTCTTTAGAATGTTAATTAAACCATACTCCTCACAAGCAGCATTTCTTTATGTTGATAATTAAACCACACTCCTCACATCTCTTGACGATTGTCTTGAGATTGGCTACTGCTTCGCCTTCGTCTGCAGCTGGGACAATGATGTCGTCGAGGTAGGGAATGGCAATATCAGATCGGGTCCAGTCTCGGAAAATGGTGTTAACGTGTCTTTGAAATACGCCTGGAGAATTCGTGAGGCCAAAAAGGACTTTCAGGAACTGGTACTGGCCATTGTAAGTTACAAAGCATGTTAGCTTGCTGTTTTTTTCATCGACATTAACTTGGAAAATCCAGTTTTGAGGTCCATCGTGCTGAATACATGGGCATCTTGCAGACGGTCTAATTGGTCTTAGATCAAGGGAAGGGGAAACATATCTCGTACTATTACCTTGTTAATCTTTCTGTAGTCAATGCAAAGTCGAGGTGTGTTATCGCGTTTCTTTAGCAGGACGACCGGACTGCTGTACTTGGATTCAGAATGCTCGATGATTCCGTCCTTGAGCCATTGTTTGATTTGATCATCTATAATACCGAAACCGATAAGAAAAATGTTCATAGTACTTAGTTTTGGCTTGTTCAAGCTTACGTACGTAAAAAAAAAATTTGCCACTCCCAATATAATGCCCATAACGCTTAAATCTGTCCACCGCCCACATAACCATATTTTGTGATCAGGGTTAAGTGCCGCATTTCATTCTCGCTTTGCTGCTGCATGTAAACTTGTAAGGGCTAAAACTTATACAAAATAAAGTCAGGTTGTAATTATAACTCAACAAATTTGGACGTCTTTCAGTTAGACAGTTCTTACATGCTGACTACCCTGGTTTTTTTAAGTCTTTCTGGTCTTTACTGAGACTTGGCTGAAACCGGATATACATGACTCTGAAGTTCTGTCCAACAATTTGAATACGTATAGAACCGACCAGACTCCTCGTAGAGGAAGGGAGTGGGGTTTAGATTGCCGTTACCTCTAATATATCATCGGAGAGATTATCCTTTCCTTCCAATAACATAGAATTCTTTGCAATCTTAATCTATTTTTGTAACCTGTTAATATATATTTTGCTTGGACCTGAGTAAGTAATTTATAAGCAACATTTGCTGCAATAAAATCTGTTCTATCTTATCTTTCCGAAAGGAATCTTTTAATTGTGTTGGGTGATTTCAATCTCCCTGACATTTCTTGGTCCCCATCCAATGACTCACTTTTCTCTACCCCTTTATCTGACCATGACTTCGTTGGCGGTCTGTTAGAATTATCATTACAGCAAGTTAGCTTTATACGTAATTCACTAAACAGACAATTAGATCTTGTATTTGTTTTAGATCCGTCTTTAGTCACGGTATCTAGAATTGACCCCCTAGTTGTGGAAAAACTGGAAAAATTTCTTTTTTCTGTGAATGTGTTCCTGATAGTATTTCTCCTAAGTTAGACAGGACTCCTTGGTTTACCAAAGAGTTGCAAAGAATTAGAAACCTTAAAACATGTGGTAACTCTTACTAATTTTAATGTACAGAACAGTCATTGCTATTCCATGTATTGGAACCGATGTAAATTTGAATTTTCAAAGGATCCGAGGCAGTTTTTAACTTTGTCAATGTCAATTGTCAACTCTATTGAGGCATCTACGGATCCCGAAATTGCAGATTTATTTGCTGAATTCTTCCCATCTACGTATAGTTCTGTTTCTTGGCCTTATACTAGCTACCCTAATCACTTAAACAGTTCAAATTGTATTTTTATACCCGTTACTCGTATAGTAAAAGGGTATACTAGATTCGTCGGAAAGTATGTAACAGGCAGAAGGAAGCGTTTTCGACACCATAAAGTATATATATTCTTAATCAGGATCACTAGCCCAGTCGATCTAGCCATGTCCGTCTGTCCGGATGAACGCTGAGATCTCGGAAACTATAAGCGCTAGTCTATTGAGATTTGGCGTGCAGATTCCTGAGCTTCTTACGCAGCCCAAGTTTGTTTCAGCAGAGTGCCACGCCCACTCGCCCAACTGCCCAAGCCTGTGTGGCCCACAATTTGTATGCTAGAGAAAAAATTTTAACTAAAATGTATTAGTCTTGTCAATACCTGTCCATTGATCAAAAACAAGTTTGCCACGCCCACTCTAACGCCCACAAACCGCCCAAGCGTGTGGCGCCCACAATTTTTATTCTAGATAAAAAATATTAACTGAAATGTATTGGTCTCGTCAATACCTATCGATTGATCCAAAAAAAATTTGCCACGCCCACTCTAACGGCCATAACGCTTAAATCTGTCCACCGCCGGTAGGTGGCGCATTTTAATCTCGCTTTACTGCTTGAATATCTCCATTTCCCTTTGGCCCCTTTAGCTGAGTAACGGGTATCTGATAGTCGAGGTATTCGACTATAGCGTTCTTCCTTGTTTCTCCTGTAATCACCGAAAGTTCTCTCTTAAGTGATTTAGAAACTATAACGCCAACCTATTCTCCGGGGCCATATGGGCTCCCTGGATGAGTGCTTAACTTTTGTGCCCGAACTATTTGTAAACCAATTCTTAAACTTTTTAATGTGTCTATCTCATCATCTGTTTATCCTAGGGTTCGAAAATAACTGTTATTTTTGTTTTTTCAAACAAAAAAATCACTAACAAGGGAAAATCCTGGAAAAAATCCAACTACACCACTGACATTATTAGACATTGTATTTTACATAACCGCAATGATTCTTATTTTTCAGAGTTTTATTTAAAACTCATGAAATAATCGTTACAAATAAAATGTATTTTCTGAGTTTTACTTTTTGCTTGAAAAATAACAATTATTCTTTGAGTTTTATATAAAAATGAAAGAATAAAACTTATTCTCTAAGTTTTATTAATTAGATCAAACATAAAACTTAAAATCATAAAAAACATAAAGTGTTCCCGCCCTTTTTTTAAGAACAAAAAATTTTTTTTCTTGTCAATCAAATAAAAAAATGTTTTTCCCTATTTTTTTTTATATAAAAGACCAAACTCAATTACAAAGAAAATGTTGTCGTTTTTTATTTTCCCATTTTTTTAAATGAAATTGTAATTTTTTGTTTTATCACTATAATTCTTAACAAAAGTACTTAAGTCCTTTAATGATGTTGTAAAATAGTTTTAAAATAATCGTTATTTAATAAGAAATATAATTATCTTAAAATAACATCGAAACTGCCGTTTACCAGACAAAAACGCAAGAAATGTACTATATTAAAAGAGGTCCTTAAAGCTAAATTTTAAATGATATCAATTAATGAGAATTAAATACTCTACAAGATAAAAAAGGTTTCAGAGGTGGAAACAGCTGGAATCCCTTTGTAGCTCCATTTTGTTTTTTTGAGGTAAGAGCTAGAACACGAATATACGAGCGCCACAAACAATAAACACAATATCAAGGTCACAAACACAAGATACAAGTACCTCTGATTGTAGGGTATTTCAAAAATTTTTAGTGCTTTGTTTAGTTTTACACTTTTTTAAAATTTAAAATATTTAGAATAATAGGCGTTTTACCAGCGCTGTCACCTCGTTAAAATAAAAACAGGCCTTAACAGCTGTTAGCTTTTCTGTTAGTAACATTAGATATTGATGTTGTCCTGATGCATTCTGATAAACAAAACCAATTTTTAACGACTTTTAAAAAATGGGTTTTGGCCAAAAAGTTGGTAAAATTCTCCATAGTGCGTTGGTCTGGGGAATTTGATGATACATACACTACCAAATTATTATTTTCCTCCCGTGTACTTCCTAATATAGAATACAATTCTTCGGTTTGGAGTGCACAACATCAAGGGCATATTGCCAGTATTGAATCCGTACATAAGCAAGGAAGGACGCTATAGTCGAGTACCTCGACTATCAGTTACCCGTTACTCAGCAAAAGGGACCAAAGGGAAAATAAGATATGTAAGCAGAAAAACGAGAGTGAAATGCGCCACCTACCCGCGATATGGTTTGTGGGCGTTAAAGGGGGCGTGGCAAAATTTTTTTTGGGCGTTAGAGTAGGCGTGGCTTTCTGCTGAAAACTTGCGCAAGAAGCTCTGGAATCTGCATGCCACGTCCCAGTAGCCTAGCTCTTATAGTTTCCGAGATCCAAGCGTTCATCCGGACGGACAGACGGACATGGCTAGATCTACTCGGCTAGTGATCCTGTTACTTACTTTCCAACGAATATAGGATACCCTTTTACTCAACGAGTAACGGGTATAACAATTTCTTCTTTTTGCTTTACGAGGTTTGAACTGGGATCAAAACATCAGGTTACCTTCTTAATCGAGTGGATTGCTTTTGATTAATTTGCCTACTCTAGTAAATCGTAGAATAATGCTCTGTACAATTTTTACGCATAATCTTATCAGAGGTTACATTGATTTCGTGAATATGGTAAGTCACTTAACCTTTAATGTTTCTGTTAGACTATCGCGAAACTACTGTCCTGTCCAAATGTTAGTCTGCATTAGCCGTTTCGTGTTGCAAAGATGATCTGCGGGAGTGCCTCAGGCCCAGGCAATGTGTGCTGATTTTGTTAAGTTATATTTATCATATAATTATATTGAGTTTGGTTTCTGCTTCAGTCAGATATTAAAAGAATCCAGGAATGGTGTCAGCACAATCTTTTGAAAATAAACTATCTTATCTTATATGACTTATATATGACACACAAATAACCTCTACTGTAAATAAAGCTATGAGTGTTCTTGGGTTTACAAAGTTTGGAGTCCTCAGTATCAGCACGAGCACTTTCGCGTTCGTTCTAATATTTTCTTTTATTATTCCACTACAAAAAAAGGGTGCGATCTATAGAGAAATCCCAAAAATGTTTGCAATTTCGAAAACATTTAAACGCAGTATTACCTCTCATTTTCAACATTTGGGATCCTTAACGTGACAAAATGGTTTTGTTAAGCGAAGATCGACCACCACTAACCTGCTCGATTTGACATCTCTTGTAATAGATGGGTTTAACAAAAAATTGCAGACAGACGTTGTATGTACAGATTTTAGTAAAGCCTTTGACCCTGTAAACCACTCTCTTCTTTTGTTCAAATTAGATCAGCTCGGGTTTCCGATTAATCTTCTAACTTGGATTACAAGTTCTTTGAATGGTAGACCTAGAGGGTTATATTCAAAAACGCTGTTTCCAAAATGATCTACGGGAGTGCCTCAGGCCCTCTATTTTAACTCACTCTCGTGTACTAATGTGTGCTAAAAGTTAAGTTATGTTTATCATATAATTATATTGAGTTTAGTTTCTGCTTCAGTCAGATATTAAAATAATCCAGGAATGGTGTCAGCACAATCTTTTGAAATTAAACTATCTTATCTTGGGGTACGCCAACGTTTATGAGTGGCTCTCTTCAAAACTTGTCCCTGGACCGAATTTACTCAGTTAACCATTTAGGTGTTCTCCTAGATCCAAAACTTATATATGACACACAAATAACCTATACTGTAAATAAAGCTGAGTGTTCTTGGGTTTATAAAGTTTGGAGTCCTCAGTATCAGCACGAGCACTTTCGCGTTCGTTCTAATATTTTCCTCTCTGCTGTCATCAGCAAGTGCATGCAATGCTTTAGATTAAAGCCCAAACTAGTAGAGCACATCATCTCGCCCCTCCTAGACTTTTGTGGGCCCTTTCCGTTTGTTTCTTCACTAAGGCTACGTACTTGGAAGTAGTCCAGTATATCTCATCGCAATTTTTATTGCAGTCCTAAAAAGATTTACAAGCCTGAGAGGAAAGCCACAAATGATTTGGTATGACAGCGCAACCAACTTTGTGGGCCAAAAATGAGCTTATTAAGCTTCGGCAGCTGTTCCTCAGCGATCCTCAAAGCAGTGGACAATGGAGTTCTCTACTTTGATGGAAACTAAACCTCGATCCCCACACTTTAAAGGCCTATGGGAAGCGGCGGTAAAATCCGCAAGATAAAATTTTGTACGCCTTGTTGGAAAGTCGATTCCCACATATCATGAGCAGCGAACTTTAGTTTCTTTAATGTATCCTTATAAAATTAGAATCCTTAAAGAAATTCTTATTAATTTGTATTATATTATTATTATCTTTAATTTCTCTGACCTTAAATGGTCCTATGTTAACGGGATCTAACTGATTAATTTCTTTGTTAGACTTTGTCTCCTATCTTCAAATCAAAAGTAACTACCTTTCAATCGTAATGTTTTTATTCCTAACCTGGTTTAGTTCATATTTCTAATCTACATTTTGATTCTTTAGCATAGTCATCTACCTTATTATGTTTGCCGAAATCTAACTCGTATGGACTATAATTATGAGCCTAGACGGTTTTTTGGTTAAATCAGTCAATCATATAAAAGGGATACTTAGATTTGGCATGCAGAATCACAAGCTTCTTACGCAGCGAAAATATAAATGTATAACGCCCACAAACCGCCCAAAACTGTGGCTCCTACAGTTTTGATGTTAGTGTAAAAACGTCAACTGAAATGAAGTTTTCTCATCAATAGCTATCGATTGACCCAAATAAAAGCCCACTTCAACGCCCACAAACCGCCCACAAACTTAAAAAAATCGTAAATATGAACGCGGATGTCTCTTAAACTATTAAAGATACACATTTGAGATTTCAGGTTTATATTTCGTAGCCTTGGCCGCAGCGCAAGTTTCTTACGCGAATATGCCTCGCCCACTCTAACGCCCACAAACCGTCCAAACCTGTAGCGCCGTCAATACCTTTCGATTGATGAAAAAAAAAATTTGACACGCCCACTCTAACCATAACCATAAATTGAGATCAAGGGTGGGTGGCGCATTTCAGTATCGCTTTGCTGCTTGCATATCTCCATTACCCTTTGTTCCCTTTAGCTGAGTAACGGGTATCTGATAGTCGAGGTACTCGACTATAGCGTTCTTCCTTGTGACATTATAAATGTATTGGCTAATATATATATCCGCGTGCGCCGTGGAAAAAGGTTGTATATCTTAATGATTATAATAAAGGAAGTTTCCATTCTTCCCTGGAATCCAACCCTATCTGGAAGAAAATCCTTCTGACCGGTCCTGCAATCGACCGCATCCTGAAGAAACTCTACCTACACACACCGAAGGACGAACAGTATTAGTGAACCAAGTGTATGGCCTAAGGACCCCAAGAGGGGCAGCAAAACGTCCCAGGTGGCCGGCAGCACCGCCAATGTTATTAACCACAACGTCGTCCAACTCATCGTTGGACTATTCCTGGTTCTGGCGAACCTTAAAGTCGTTAAGATCTTTAAGCGTTCAGAGACGCCGCGACCAACATCACGCCCTGGAGAAAATAGTGACCCACATCGGAGTGTTAGCAAAACAGTTGCAGCAAAGTTTCACAGAAAATGGCGAATAAATGGGCTATTGAGATTTGGCATGCAGATTCCTGAGCTTCTTACGCAGCGCGTTGATTCAGCAATTTGCCACTCCCACTCTAACGCCCACAAACCGTCCAAAACTACTACTACTACTGCTACTGCAGTTTAATGCTAGAATAAAATTTTTAGCTGAAATGTATTGTTTTCATTAATACCTATCGATTAACCCAGAAGAGAGTTTGCCACGCCCACTTTAACGCCCCCAAACCGCCCACCAACTTCGAAAAATCGTAGATATGAACGCGGATATCTCGGAAACTATAAAAGAGACGCCCTATCCTGTGGCGTCCACAATTTTCATGCCAGATAAAAAATTTTAACTGAAATTTATTGGACTCGTCAATACCTATCGATTGATCCTACAACATGTAGAGGATGTCCTCCGGCGCCCTGAACGCTGCTGGAAGCCAAATCCGAGCTCGGAGCCTACTGGGCACATCACACCAATCTAGTGCGACAATGTTCGCCCCTTCGTAAACCTTACCGAGCTTGCTCGTCGCCTGCTTGTATAAGTCAGCCGACTGACCGCTGACCATCGCTGGCCACCACCTTGACGCTGCCCGATGTACCTGGCTTCTCTCGCATCATGCGTAGGCATATAAGGGAAAGCTGGGCCTCCACTGCATCCCACTTATTCCTGGGAATCCTGCCCTCCGGATTGCCCCTGTCTATAAGGCCGAGTAATCCTCGGCGAAAGAGACCGTTCTTTACCCTTGATTTCAGTCAGAAGCTTGCAACCCAGTAAAGAAGACGTTTCCGACGCCATAAAGTATATATATCCTTGATCAGCATCACTAGACGTTTCTACGCAAACTAGTCTCTCAGTTTTAAAGCTTTCGGGCTGAAATTTCCCATAAAAGTGGGATCCAGCCGGATCGGACAACTATGTCTTAAAGCTCCCATAGAAATACCCGGAAAAAAAAAATATATCTTTGGTGTTTTCTAACATATAATCACCTTCGCTTGGAAATAAAATTTTTTTAATTAGCTCTGAATTTCAAATAAATGTAACATGTATGTATGTATGTACTAGCCGAGTCGTTCTAGCCATGTCCGTCTGTCGTGAGCTAGGCTGTTGAGATTTGGCATGCAGATTCCTGAGCTTCTTACGCACAGCAAGTTTATTTCAGCAATGTGCCACGCCCACTCTAACGCCCACAAACCGCCCAAAACTGTGGCTCCTGCAGTTTTGATGCTAGAATACAAATTTTAACTGAAATGTATTGTTCTCATCAATACCTATCGATTAACCCAAAAGTTTTCCACGCCCACAAACCGCCCACAAACTTCGAAAAATCGTAAATATGAACGCGGACATCTCGGAAACTATAAAAGAAAGAGAATTGGGATCACAGACTTAGATTCCGTAGCCTTGTACGCAGCGCAAGTTTGTTACGCGAACAAGCCACGCCCACTCTAACTCCCATAACGCTTAAATCTGTTTACCGCCGTTAGGTGGCGTATTTCAATCTCCCTTTGCTGCTTGCATATCTCCATTTCCCTTAGGTCCCTTTTTTTTCGGGCGAATACGGTTTGCGAGGAAGATACATAGTACAAATAAAAAGGGTACAAATCGAAAAGTAACTAAGACTGATTTAGCGTCGCTTGTGACCGGTTGTGTTTATCTTGTGCTCTGTGATTTTTGTCAATTTGTCATTAATATCTGTGTTACTGGTGCCTTGCTTTGTGTCTTAGTCCAACATAACCAGCCGTGCTTGTGTTTTAAGTCGTCTGTTTATGTTTAATTGTCTATTTTATTGTAGCAATTTTAACAAAACCTAACTCTGTTTTTAACCTGTGCATTTTGTTATTGTAACTTCTGTAAGCTGCGGTGCATTTGTTTCAATAGCTTTTGTTGTTGTTTCCCATAATCTGTAATCTCTCTCTCTTGTAATCTCTCTCCCGTTTCTCGTCGTCGCAACTGTTGTCGTGTATATTTTGTTTGTGTTTCGCAAGCCACGCTCAGTCGACAGCCACTCTGTCGCGCTCTCTCGCTTTCGCAGTCTCTTCGCGCTCTTATACTTTTGTGTTTTTGTGTGTCTACATTTTTATTGTTTGATCCCAGTGTCAAATTAGGTGAGGTATTTATAATTCTTTTGATTCTTTGGTTTTATAAACAACTTTTTTTCTTAAATTTGAATACCTAAAAATGGCTCTTTTTTGTTCCAAGAAAGATTGTGAGTTTGGATCGTCACCTAATGATGTTTTTATTTACTGTCTCTGCAATACAGTCATTCATCCAAAATGTACTGGACTTGTTGGCAGAGTAAAAGATTTTATTGATCTGCGTGTTGGTTTTTCGTGGACTTGTGCCTCTTGCGTTGAAATAGACCGTGATTTGGATGGCTATGTTGCACTGACCAATGATCGTTTTATGAAACTTTTTGATAAGCTTATGAGCGTAGTTGCTGATTTTAAAGAGTTTAAAGCGGACCTTGATAATAAAAAAATGTCAGTAGGGTCACCTAAACGCAAAAAGACCGCTCCTTCAAAATCTGCTCCCGTAAAGGCATCAGTTCCAAATCCCAACTTAGCTCCAAATATTTGTACCCGATCGGTAACGGCAGCTATGTCGGCATCTACTGGGTCTGGGGGACCTAAAGTTTCTCTGACAGCAGTACCCATAGGTACCAAAAGCTCTGGAGGAGTCCCTGTTTCTGCTAGTCAGCCTAAGGGGTCAAACCCTATGCAGCTTTCTGTGCCTACTGGTGAAGTTAGCTCTATAGGAGTCCCTAGTCTTGATACTCAGACGAACGATGTTCAGATTGCTAATGGTGGAAGAAAGAGCCTCTCGGTTGTTCCATATAGGAAGCAATTATTTGTGTCTCGTTTAACACCTGAAACCACATCTGCAGATGTTTTGGAATTCATACAACAGGAATTCTCATCTCAAAACATCACAGTGGAGGAGTTTAAATTTCCATATGTTCGTATGATATCTTCATTTAAAATATCTGCTCCTCCGGAAGTATTTAATGTACTAAATTCTAAAAGATTTTGGCTTAATGATGAATTGGTCATTAAAGAATTTGTTCCAAACAAACGGAGAACTAATAATAGGCCTTCCACGACTGTACCTGCGCCAAAAAACTGAGCAGTTTATTTTTGGCCTATCAAAATGTTAGGGGACTCAATATGAAACTACCTAATTTATGCTGACTCCTCTGCCTATTCTGAAGACATTCTGGCCTTTACTGAGACTTGGCTGAAACCGGAGATATCAGACTCCGAAGTTCTGTCCAAAAATTGTAATACGTATAGAACTGATCGCTCTCCTCGTAGGGGGGGTGGGGTGCTGGTTGCCGTTACCTCTACTTTATCATCGGAGAGAATATACTTTCTTAATCCCAATGACATAGAATTCGTTGGTGTTAAAGTTTCTTTGAAATCTTTTTCTATTTATGTAACTTGTTCTTAAACCACCTGGATCCGACTTAACAATTTATGAGCAACATTTGTCTGCAATAAAAACTGTTTTATCTCATCTTTCCGAAAGGGATCTTTTAATTGTTTTGGGTGATTTCAATCTCCCTGACATTTCTTGGTCCCTTTTCACTGACTCACTTGTCTCTACCCCTTTATCTGACCATGACTTCGTTGACGGTCTGTTAGAATTATCATTACAGCAAGTTAGCTTTATACGTAATTCACTAAACAGACAATTAGATCTAGTATTTGTTTTAGATCCGTCTGAAGTCACTGTATCTAGAATTGACCCACTAGTTGTGCCTGAAGACCAGTATCATCCCACATTAGAACTTACAATTTGTCTTCCCAGCGTTGATACCCTCTCTCCTTCACTTTCTCCAAATAAATGTAGATGCTTTCGTAAATGTGACTTTAGTAATCTCAACAACTTGATTTCACAATATAACTGGACAAATTTATATAATTGCTTAGATATTGAAAGTGCTACGGAACTATTTTATAGTGTCCTAAGCTCTTTTTTCAGTGAATGTGTTCCTGACAGTTTTCCTCCTAAGTTAGACAGGCCACCTTGGTTTACCAATCAGTTGCAAAGACTTAGAAACCTAAAAACCAACTTCTATAAAAAGTACAAAAAGTCGGGTAGGCCATCCGATTTTTCAAGATATGTGGTGGCTCGTACTAATTTTAATGTACTTAACAGTCATTGCTATTCCATGTATTTGAACCGATGTAAATTTGAATTTTCAAAGGATCCGAGGCAATTTTATAACTTTGTCAATGCTAAGCGAAAGTCTTCAGCATTGCCATCATCCGTACGATTAAACTCTATTGAGGCATCTACGGATCCCGAAATTGCAGATTTATTTGCTGAATTCTTCCAATCTACTTATAGTTCTGTTTCATGGTCTAATTCTAGCTACCCTAATCACTTAAACAGGGCAAATTGTATTTTTATACCCGTTACTCGTATAGTAAAAGGGTATACTAGATTCGTCGGAAAGTATGTAACAGGCAGAAGGAAGCGTTTTCGACACCATAAAGTATATATATTCTTAATCAGGATCACTAGCCCAGTCGATCTAGCCATGTCCGTCTGTCCGGATGAACGCTGAGATCTCGGAAACTATAAGCGCTAGGCTATTGAGATTTGGCGTGCAGATTCCTGAGCTTCTTACGCAGCCCAAGTTTGTTTCAGCAGAGTGCCACGCCCACTCGCCCAACTGCCCAAGCCGGTGTGGCCCACAATTTGTATGCTAGAGAAAAAATTTTAACTAAAATGTATTAGTCTTGTCAATACCTGTCCATTGATCAAAAACAAGTTTGCCACGCCCACTCTAACGCCCACAAACCGCCCAAGCGTGTGGCGCCCACAATTTTTATTCTAGATAAAAAATATTAACTGAAATGTATTGGTCTCGTCAATACCTATCGATTGATCCAAAAAAAATTTGCCACGCCCACTCTAACGGCCATAACGCTTAAATCTGTCCACCGCCGGTAGGTGGCGCATTTTAATCTCGCTTTACTGCTTGAATAGTAAGGAGAGTAAGGAGAGCGAGAGAGTTTGGAGACCAATGAAGGAGAGCGAGAGAGTTTGGAGACCAACGAAGGAGAGCGAGAGAGTTTGGAGACCAATGAAGGAGAGCGAGAGAGTTTGGAGGCCAAGGATGGAGATCGAGAGAGAATGGAGACTTCGCGGGCAGAGCAAGAGTGCCGTATGCAAAAGGGGATAACGGAACTCCACCGGACTTTGGACTCTCCCGTGAACTTTGGACCGGGAGAGGAAGTGCCACATCTCGGCAGTGGAGCGGCACACAGGCGTGCCACAAGCGGCACGGGAATCAGCGGAACGGCAGCAGTGGGCGGAACATCTATTGGAAGCGGTACATAAAGGACATGTGGGTCATCCAGGAGGCACGAACTTTGGACCCAGAGTGGAGAAATCCAGCGGGCCGTGCGCAAAAGGGAAATAACGGTGCTTGGAGGCCCTATATAAGGCCGCAGAGCGCTGGCAGCTGGATCAGTCGATCACGAGGAGTCAAACCGTCAAGATCAATTAAAGTACCAAGGTGAACAGTCACTCAACCAAGTAATCTACGAGGGAGCCGCAACAAGGGGAGTCGTCGGAAGCAGCACCGTGGGGAAGCAAGATCGCCACGTCGAGACGTTAGGGATTGGGACATCAGGAATCTCCGAATTGAGACACAAGTGGCTGCGGTCCGGAAGGCATCACACGGCTAAGTCAAGGCGTTTGTTTTACATCGACCACAAGCTGGCGAATCGCCCGTCGGGTCTGTCAGAGTCAAGCGAAAGAGCCCTTCGACGAAAAACTGTTAGCTAGGGGAGGAAAGTTGTCTAGGACCCAGCGTACCTTGCCCGACCAAGAAGGACCTGGGGTGAAGGACTAGCGGTGGATCGATTTGCGGTTTCAAGAAGCGTTGGCCAGGAGAGCCCTGCGATTACCGGCGAAATTCCCGAATAGCAACCGCCGAAATCCCCGAGTGCCAGAACGCCAAGCTACTAGTCAGTAAGGGCGAGCGAACGACCCGTTGAAGCAGTCGGTTGGCGTTGTCCTGGAGAAGCCCAGCGGCAAGTCAGGAGACAGCGCAGAGGACATCGGCAGCGCCGCCAGCAGACATCACCGGCAGCCACGTTTCCATCGCCGCGCGGAGCTCATTGGGGAGCGCAGGAGCGTCGCGGACGTCACGCATTAGGGTGAACGTTCGTCTGCGCTAGGCGTAAAGTAATGTGAACTGCTAGGCAGCTTCCTGGCGATAGCCTGACTGTCAGCGCGATCTGAGCAAGAACCTAGCGGGACCGTCCGGGACAGAGCAAGGGAGAGGTATTGCCCCGAAAGGCGTTGGCCTGGAGAGCAAGGCTTGTTCACCCTAGTCTGAGAACGGTGACGCTTCCCTAAGCTCACAAGGCCGAACACTCTGCGAGTCTAAGGCGCAACAAGCGACCCCGAGGCAGCGCGTCGGCGAGTGAACAGAGGCGGCCACTACGAGCGTCCCGAGACCCAGGATCCAAGCGGAAGCCGAGTCAACGCGTCGACAAGCCAGAAGGAGGAGCACCAGCAGCCGGCGGAACCTGAACAAGGAGATACAGAAGCCAGCATAGCCACACACCCGCTGTACCAATACCACGAGAATAAATCCCACTGTTACCATTTGAACACTTTGTTTTTTCACTGATCTACGGCCAATCACGTCATATAAATTTGGTGGGACGAACGCACAATCTTCTGAGCTAGCCGCACGAATCTCGTAGAGAGCAGACATACAAAATCAGTTCGTTACATCTGGCGCCCAACGTGATTGTCCCAACAGTGAGAACAGCACAGTAAAAGTGGGAAAGAAGTGGATTTACCGCCTCAAGAAGGAAGACTTCGCCCATGTCGCACAGAGGCTCAATGTCGCCCTGGAGGGCAGGCTAGACGACATGAGGAAGGCACTATCGGAATACTACTCCGAAACAGAGAATGATCCACAACTCGTCGACATCTGGGCCGAGCTGGAGGCAACATACTACGACAGAGCTGGCCCAAGCATTACGCTAACGAACGCTGAAGGGGACAACTTTGTGGCAAGCCTGAGCATTGACAACATGCAAAAAGAGGCCCACAGGAGAGAATCAAGCCAAGAAAAGAAAGCAGCAGCGCTAACTCCGAGACCAAGCCAGTCGGACTATGCAAAGGTCGCTAAACAGGTCCGTGAATGGTCGTTCAGGTTCGACGGGGCGGAAAAACCATTCGAGTTCCTGGAGCAAGTAGAATGGTCAGTCTGTCAGTCTGTCAGTCTGTCAGTCTGTCAGTCTGTCAGTCTGTCAGTCTGTCAGTCTGTCAGTCTGTCAGTCTGTCAGTCTGTCAGTCTGTCAGTCTGTCAGTCTGTCAGTCTGTCAGTCTGTCAGTCTGTCAGTCTGTCAGTCTGTCAGTCTGTCAGTCTGTCAGTCTGTCAGTCTGTCAGTCTGTCAGTCTGTCAGTCTGTCAGTCTGTCAGTCTGTCAGTCTGTCAGTCTGTCAGTCTGTCAGTCTGTCAGTCTGTCAGTCTGTCAGTCTGTCAGTCTGTCAGTCTGTCAGTCTGTCAGTCTGTCAGTCTGTCAGTCTGTCAGTCTGTCAGTCTGTCAGTCTGTCAGTCTGTCAGTCTGTCAGTCTGTCAGTCTGTCAGTCTGTCAGTCTGTCAGTCTGTCAGTCTGTCAGTCTGTCAGTCTGTCAGTCTGTCAGTCTGTCAGTCTGTCAGTCTGTCAGTCTGTCAGTCTGTCAGTCTGTCAGTCTGTCAGTCTGTCAGTCTGTTTCAGTAGAGTGCCACGCCCACTCTAACGCCCACAAGCCGCCCAAAACTGTGGCTCCTACAGTTTTGATGCTAGAATAAAAATTTTAACTGAAATGTAATGTTCTCATCAATACCTATCGATTGACCCAAAAAAAAGTTTGCCACGCCCACTTTAAGGCCCACAAACCGCGAAAACCTGTGACGCCCACAATTTTCATGCTAGATACAAAATTTTAACTGAAATGTATTGGTTTCGTCAACACCTATCGATTGATCCAAAAAAAATTTGCCACGCCCACTCTAACCCCCATTACGCTTAAAATTATCTACCGCCGGTAGGTGGCGCACTTTAATCTCGCTTTGCTGCTGGCATATCTCCATTTCCCTTTGGTCCCTTTAGCTGAGAAACGGGTATCTGATAGTAGAGGTACTCGACTATAGCGTTCTTCCTTGTTTTATTCTTTCCAGTTGCGACGCCTATTTGATACTCGTAGCAGCGTTGCCAGAAACGGAAAAATGTATATATATATATGTGTGTCGGTTTTCTGTTACATAGGATAGAGATGGCATTATTCGCGTAAATATAAGATATAAGATTTTTTTTTTTTTTTTTTTTTACTGCGACCGTTTAGGACATTTCGGCCCGCCCTGAAACATAGTTTCTGAATTGGGCAAAACGCCAACCTTCGGGATTGGCCTGATCATCTCTCTTATTGATGTCTTCAGCTTGACTGCTCGAACGAGGATTTCCTTCCCTGGTTAGGTTTCCATAACCAGTCCGATATGCCACGATGCTGGTGGTGTTTTGGACTCCTTAACAAGAACTACATCATCGATCGAGAGGTTGGGTATTGAAGTGGTCCATTTCGAACGTTGTTGCAGAGTAGTCAGATACTCCTGATTCCATTTCTTCCAGAATCCTTAAAGCATAGTCATGTGGCTTAAGTCAGGATCTGGCACGGTGTTTAACAATTGCGCAATGTGGAAGTGGGCGGGTGAGTTGTTTTTGGTATCCGATGTGTAGCATAAGGGGCGTGAATTTATTACTGCGCTGATTTGACCATGAAAGGTGCGCATCTGTTCGAAGGTGAGAGTTGAATTGCCGGTGACGCGCTGGAGATGCAGTTTGTCGCAGCGAACTGCCAACTCCCATTTCCCTTTCCAATGAGGAGCTCTCGGGGGAATGAGTACCCACTGAATTCCATCATCCGCCAGAGAGGATGTGACGATGTCCTTATGTCGTTGTGATGAAAACAATTTTTGCATTTCGTTGACGGATTGCTTAGCTCCAAGAAAGTTTGATCCGTTGTCACTGTAGATTTGGCTACACTTGCCACGTAGGGATATGAAGCGCCGCAAGGCAGCCAAGAAGCTTTCTGTTGTCAGGTCTATGGCAAGTTCCAGGTGTATAGCCGAGGTGACCATGCAGACAAAAAGGCAAATGTAGTAGGGCCTGCACATGGAAGGGCTTGAGTGACAGGCACGCTGGGTAAAGCAGCCATTTGTTGTTGGGCAGTCATTATACAAATGATCCTTGCTGCCTTAATTTCTCCAAATGTAAGATCTCTTGAGGCCTTATCGCAGGACGGATTTTGTGTGCGTTGAATGAATCGCTTCACATATGCGACAATGTGAACGAGCTTGAGCCAAGAACTCGTGCGATCAGCTCATCGATTGGATGAACCTGAGTTGCAAGAGCCAATGTGGCCAAACAGTTGGACTTGACTTCTCCTTTAATGCGTTTGTCTGATAGAGATAAACCAAAACGTGAATCGTTCAACTTTACCAGGTATTGATCCTGGTCCCGTAGCCACAAAGGTCCATGCCACCAAAAATGGAAGTCGATGAGGTCAGCATCCATCAGACCCCTGGAAGCGCAGTCAGCTGGGTTTGATTTGGAGTATACGTGCCGCCAGGCCTTCTTAGGAATAGTGTCAAGGATTTCCGAAGTTCTGTTTCCAACAAAAGTCTTTAGTTGGGCTGGTGCATAGGATAACCTGGAGAGCACTATTGATGAGTCGGACCAGGCAAAAGCAGTTATGTTCTTGTGGCGAAATCCAAAAGAGAACGAACGAGTGAGTTGGCTTAGAAGAAGTGCTGCGCAAAGCGCATTGCCAGGGTGGCAATGATTGTTGTTTCAGTCGAGCCACCCTTGTCTTCGCAGCCACAAGGACCACCGAGATGAATCCGTCGTCATTTGTAACTCTGCTGTACACCACAGCAGCGTACGCCTTGGTTGAAGCATACGAATATCCGTGGAGTTCGATAATGTCTGCGTCGTTGGCAACGAAGCGTGGTAATTGCAATTTTTGTAGAGTGTCTAGATCTGCTTTCCACTTCAGCCAGTTGTCAGCGAGTTTAGTTGTGAGCGGGTCATCCCAATCCAAGTGTAAGAGTTTTTGGAAAATAATCTAAAATTGGATTACAATGGGTGCCTAGAGTCCGAGTGGATCAAATACCCTGGAGACGTCGGACAAGACTTGTCTCTTTGTACAATCAGGATTTTCCAGGATGCCAGTATAGTCCAAGGTCCTTAACTGGCGACGATTGTGCGTCGGTATCATCCGTTTGTATGAATAAGGTATTGGATACCCATTTAACCTGCGAACCTGTACATTCGAAAGCCACACAGCAAATAGATCGCGTTGGATACTGGGCACTGTGAAAAGAGTGTCATTTAACGCCCTAATATTAGCGTCGCGAAAGGATCCATCGGTCTAGCACTGGGTGGTGGGGAAAAAAGGACTGATTTCCAGTAGCGATTTCCTCTGTCGGCACCTCACGCATGAGCCCCAGATTGATTTACTCCCGCATAAAGTATATGTACTGGGTCCGCAACTGCTCGTTTGGTTGTAGTCGTCTCTTACCGATTTGAAACGTTTAAGAGCTCCATGTGGAGTTTCTCCGAATTAAGGACTTTCCGTGTTGAATGAAAGTTCAACGACATACTTCCTGTTTTCATCGCGACTGTGAGTAGCGAGAAAGTGCTTCTCGACCTGTTCGTCTTCCGGTTCCAATTTTGTGTTGCTTTGAACGTTGTCCACTTCCCAAAACTTCTGAAGCGTATTGTCGATATCCATTGTTGAGGCTAGTAAAATAGCGTTGCTTGCGTTCAATGTGATTAGTGAAGTGATAACCCATCCAAATACCGAGGAAATAGCGATAAGATTACCCTTGTTTTCGTTCATCTTTCGTACTGTGAACACTGACCATACGTGTTCGCTTCCTAATGTTCCAGAGATGAGGGGATTCGACCTAGGACGTGGGCATAGACATTGGATGCATCCCCTTGTCGTGTCTGCTTTTACCAAAATGCGTGATGCCGAACGTGTCAATCCGAGAGCTTGGATGCAACGCTTAGATACATAAGACAGCTCTGAATCTGTGTCCAATAGAAGACGGCATGTTACGTGATCACCTTTTGAGTTTTTAACATACACCATAGCAGTTGGTAATATGCTTGAATTCCGTTAGATGTGTAGATTTTGCAGTGCCTTGTGCACATACAACCTTTTGGGTGCCCGCTCCTTGGGCCAAATGACTGAGTGTCACTGAGTTTGTGTTAGATGCGCTTAAGTTTTGCTCGTCCCCCTCCGCTATCTGGGCAAGATTCCCACTAGCCTGTGGATTCGGTTGGACATGAAGAAGAGATTGATGATTTCCTTTGCATTGCCTGCACTTTTATGTTGACTTGCACCTGTTTACCCCATGACCAGGTCGCAAGCAGTTACAGCATAGTGATTTCTCCTTCACAAATTATCGCCTCTGCCGCCATATAGAGTGTGTTCTGTAGAACTACATTTGGTGCAGCCGCTACGTTTAACCGCAACCATCGATTTTGCGGTCCTTTTTGGCATTTAAGGATGTGTTATCTGGCTTCCAGTCGCAATCTCTTTTTTGCTCAACTCCATTTCTTCGCAGCGAGAATCGATAAACTTGAAGAATTCCTCCAGAGTGGGTGAATCTGTCTCCACCTGCGCACATACAACCTTTTGGGTGCCCGCTCCTTGGGCCAGATGACTGAGTGTCACTGAGTTTGTGTTAGATGCGCTTAAGTTTTGCCCGTCCCCCTCCGCTACCTGGGCAAGATTCCCACTAGCCTGTGGATTCGGTTGGTCATGAAGAAGAGATTAATGATTTCCTTTGCATTGCCTGCACTTTTATGTTGACTTGCACCTGTTTACCGCATGACCAGGTCGCAAGCAGTTACAGGATAGTGATTTCTCCTTCACAAATTATCGCCTCTGCCGTCCAGACACATCCAGAAACTGCTCACAGCCATATAGAGTGTGTTCTGTAGAACTACATTTGGTGCAGTCACTACTTTCAACCGCAACCATCGATTTTGCGGTCCTTTTTGGATGTGTTATCTGGCTTCCAGTCGCAATCTCTTTTTTGCTCAGCTCCAGTTCTTCGCAGCGAGAATCGAGAAACTTGAAGAATTCCTCCAGAGTGGGTGAATCTGTCTCCACCTGCGCCGTGTGTCATCGTCAAATTTCTCTATGGCTAGTTATATGACCCAACAATCGCGTCCCGTCTGGTTCACCGCATCCAGTTTCCGAATAATTTCGTTTGCTCCGTCCGAAACCTACCGTAGAACTGTTGCATCGATCTTTGTAGTTGTTGGCAGGCTCATAAACTGTTCCAAAAACGAGTTTACAATGTGCCGTGGACGATTGTATCTTTCCTTAAGACGTTCCCATGCAGTGTTGTAAGCCGTGTCCGTAATTGCCAAGTGTCGAACCAAGTTGGCAGGCTTATCAACGAGTAGTGTTTTAAAGTGATGAAACTTCTGGGTGTTGGACAAATGCTGTTTGTTATGAATTGTGCTTTCATAAATGTCTTGAAAGGATGGCGCCTCTGTGCTGTTGCCCGAGAGCCGTTTGATTTGAATTTTAGAATTACTCTGAGAATCAAAGCACTTCAAAACTGTCAAAGAATCCGGAACGATGGACCAGCAACATGGTTAGAAATATAAACGACTTGAACGTGTGGACTGTATGTATTTTTATTCTTGCCAGTTGCGAAGCCTATTTATTATTATTATTTATTATTATTAGAGATGCCATTATGCGCCTAATGATGAGAGGTTATTAATGACTGAAACCGTTCAGGAACAGTATAAGTGTCTGTCAAACAGAATTGGAAATTGTTAGCCATTGGGCGAAAAGTAATGAGCTAGGATTAAACACGAAAAAAACTAAATGTACTATTGTAGGTAAAAGAGTGATGACTACCGATGCATTGCAAAAATGATCCATTAACAATGCTCCTATTGAGTATGTAAAAACTACAATTAATTTTCGATTTACATTTAATCAAACATTGACGTGGGATGCAATACTTAGAATCTTATACTTGACCAAAGACTTCCTACTGACCAAAATAAAAAAGACAATTGCAAAAATGTACCTCATATCGGTTCTTTTATATGGTCTAGAGGTATTTAGTAACTGGAGCTCCGTAGGTCAGCGCAAGCCGCTAGTTTAATAATGTGGCAAGATATATTTATAATAGATCTTTAACATGCCATTTAAATCCTGGACAACCATAGGGCCTTATTAATACTCCATAAAATTATAAGCAAACAAGAGCCGTCGTATCTGTATGAAAAACTTATTTTTAGTTCGTCAAGAAGAACCAGAAACATAATAAGCTTCAAGTATAAGAACCTATGCACAAGGAGGCAGTTCCTTGTAAATGCTGTTCGCACTAGGAACTAACTTCCACACACTATCAAGGCAATCAGTAACGAAACTTAAATTAAAATGCTGTTCGCACTAGGAACTAACTTCCACACACTATCAAGGCAATCAGTAACGAAACTTAAATTAAAAACGCACTGAAAGACTATTTTAAGACTATTTAAGAACAATGCTTGACTATTTAACTACACAATTTAGCATATTGGAATTTAAATTTAGAGAGAAAGTGAGAAACAAATAAAATTAAAAATTTAAATTTAAATTTTAAAGTTAAAATGAACTAAATAAAAATTAAAAATAAATAAAACTTAAAATTAAAAATGTAAAATTAAAAATTAAAATTAAAAAATTTTTAAATTGAAATAAAAACAAGGCACAACGCTATAGTCGAGTACCTCGACTATTAGTTACCCGTTACTCAGCTAAAGGGACCAAAGGGAAATGGAGATATGCAAGCAGCAAAGCGAGATTTAAGCGTTACGGGCGTTAGAGTGGGCGTGGCAGATTTTTTGGATCAATCGATTGGTATTGACGAGACCAATAAATTTCAGTTAAAATTTTTTATCTAGCATGAAAATTGTTGGCGCTATAGGCTTGGGGGGTTAGGTTAGGTTAGGGCGGCTGTCGGACTATAGTCCGACACACTTAGACCTCAATGGGTCCGCTGTGATAACGCATGATCTCGCTTCTTCCTTCTCTAGGGTCCCGTTTCTAGTAGTTTCAGCCTGTGTTAAGCTGATCAGCATGTCTTCCACCCGGAAGATTTAATAAAGGCACTTATGCTTTTGAGATTAATCTCCGATATTTCGGTAAGATCGTCGATGAAGGGGCTTCCTAAGTGTTTCAGTCTGAGTCTGCATAGGGCTGGGCAGAAGCAGAGAAGGTGTTCTACCGTTTCCACTTCTTCCTCATCCCTACAGCTTCTGCAGAAATCATTTTGCGGGGCTTTTAGCCTGCCGGAATGTGCGCCAACAACACAGTGGCCTGTAAGAGCTCGGATCAACATGCCACACTCTGTGCGGCTGAGCTTGAGTAACTCCCAGGTTTTTTTGTTGTTTATCACAGGCCATGTCTGGTGAGAGATGCGACACTGTGGTGCGTTTTGCCAATGGGTGTTGGCTAGTGTGTTGAAGTGGTTTTTTATGTTTAGCTTGCAAGTAGCCATGGGCATACCGACATTTTCCTCTCCTGGTAGGAGAGGCTTGGTGGTGCCCTGCCTGGCTAATTCGTCCGCTATGCAGTTGCCTACGATGTCCCGGTGACCCGGAACCCATATTAGGCTGATAGTAAACTGATTTGCCATCTCGTGGAGAGATCTGCGACAGTCTGCTATTGTACGGGAGTTGGTGTTTGTCGAGTAGATCGACTTAATAGCCGCTTGGCTGTCACTATATATGTTTAGGTGTCCTCTCTGGAGGCTAGGGTTCCTTAAACAGGTTAGTGCTTCTTTTATAGCGTGGACCTCCGCCTGAAAGACGCTACAGTGGTCCGGGAGCCTGAATGACTTCCTGATATCTAATTGTTCGGAGTATACACCTCCGCCGACATGTCCTTCCAATTTGGAGCCATCTGTACAGAAACAGATTGCGTCCGTCGTGCCCGGTCGGCCCTGTTCCCATTCCTCTCTATCAGGAATCAGGGCCTCAAAGGGTGTGTGACTATATTCAATAGATTTGCATAGATCCGTGATCTTCGGAATCGACTTATCATGCTGGAGAATTTTAGCATGGCCATAAAATGGGGCTTTCCACTGTCGAATAGCTGCCGATTTGGCCCTTTCCATGCCTGCTAAGTCCAGGCTAGGGAGGTTCAAGATCGCATTCAGCGCTTCATTCGGGGTGGTTCGAAGGGCTCCACTAATACACAAAGCCGCCATTCGCTGTACTTTGTTCAGAGGAGTCATTGTTTGTGCAAGGCGGTCCACTACAGAGCCACTCCGTACAGTAGGATTGGCTTGACTACCGCTGTGTATATCCAGTTAACTATTCTTGGGGACATGCCCCATCTTAGCCCGATTGCTTTTTTACAGGAGTAAAGTGCAATGGTCGCTTTTTGGTTCTCTTGGTTGTTTAAGCCCCATTTGAGGCGTTTATCTAGTACTAACCCCAAATACCTGGCGTGATCGCTAAAGGAGAGATTACAATTGTTTAAAATGGGTGGGCTAAGTTGTGGAATTTTGTATCTATTTGTAAATAGAACAAGTTCCGTTTTCGAGGGACTTACCCCGAGTCCATTCGCTATCGTCCATTGCGATAGTATTTTAAGTTTAGCGGTCATAAGGTCGCAAAGTGTTTGTGGATATTTTCCATTAAAGATGATGGCGACGTCGTCTGAGTCTGCATAGGGCTGGGCAGAAGCAGAAAAGGTGTTCTACCATTTCCTCTTCTTCAAAAACGGGTCGATTTTTCTCTGACCAGCGCCTCTGGGGGGTTTTCCTTTTCAAGGGCCAAGTAGGCCGATAGTACCCTGCACCAGGCTTACTGCGGTGTTGTCTCCGTTGCTGTAATTGCGAAGCAGAAATATACTAAGATGCCTTTTGGCTAATATGCAGGTTCCATTTTTAACTTCTTTGGGGTAAAGCATAAGCTTGTATTCCTTTGTTCCTAGTCCAGCTCGCATCTCTCTGCTCAGCGACGAATCGGTAGAGTAGCCGTCCCTTCGGCCCACCAGGTGCCTCCAACTCCTCACCAAGCACCTGCTCGGCAGGGTTGCCGGCAGAGCTGCCAGCGGGTGAATTACTCGATGATTGCTGGAATGATGTGACATGATAAACAGTTCGGATATCATGCTTTATTCTATATTTTTTAAATAGTTTGACAGTACGTCTTGTAGTATGCATGTATTATTGTAGCGAGTACGCACTGTACCAATACCAACAATATGTTACAGTGTACTTAAGCAAATACAAAAGTCCCGACAGACTGACAGACTGACAGACTGACAGACTGACAGACTGACAGACTGACAGACTGACAGACTGACAGACTGACAGACTGACAGACTGACAGACTGACAGACTGACAGACTGACAGACTGACAGACTGACAGACTGACAGACTGACAGACTGACAGACTGACAGACTGACAGACTGACAGACTGACAGACTGACAGACTGACAGACTGACAGACTGACAGACTGACAGACTGACAGACTGACAGACTGACAGACTGACAGACTGACAGACTGACAGACTGACAGACTGACAGACTGACAGACTGACAGACTGACAGACTGACAGACTGACAGACTGACAGACTGACAGACTGACAGACTGACAGACTGACAGACTGACAGACTGACAGACTGACAGACTGACAGACTGACAGACTGACAGACTGACAGACTGACAGACTGACAGACTGACAGACTGACAGACTGACAGACTGACAGACTGACAGACTGACAGACTGACAGACTGACAGACTGACAGACTGACAGACTGACAGACTGACAGACTGACAGACTGACAGACTGACAGACTGACAGACTGACAGACTGACAGACTGACAGACTGACAGACTGACAGACTGACAGACTGACAGACTGACAGACTGACAGACTGACAGACTGACAGACTGACAGACTGACAGACTGACAGACTGACAGACTGACAGACTGACAGACTGACAGACTGACAGACTGACAGACTGACAGACTGACAGACTGACAGACTGACAGACTGACAGACTGACAGACTGACAGACTGACAGACTGACAGACTGACAGACTGACAGACTGACAGACTGACAGACTGACAGACTGACAGACTGACAGACTGACAGACTGACAGACTGACAGACTGACAGACTGACAGACTGACAGACTGACAGACTGACAGACTGACAGACTGACAGACTGACAGACTGACAGACTGACAGACTGACAGACTGACAGACTGACAGACTGACAGACTGACAGACTGACAGACTGACAGACTGACAGACTGACAGACTGACAGACTGACAGACTGACACACTGACAGACTGACAGACTCACAGACTCACAGACTGACAGACTGACAGACTGACAGACTGACAGACTGACAGACTGACAGACTGACAGACTGACAGACTGACAGACTGACAGAATGACGGACAAACTTTTTTTTGAACATTCGGTAGGTAAAATGTATTATCTAGTGTGAAAATTAAGCGCCCTCAAATTTTTATTGCAGTCCTAATAAGATTTACAAGCCTGAGGGGAAAGCCACAAACAAATTGGTCGGACAGCGCAACCAACTTTGTGGGCCAAAAAAGAGCTTGTTAAGCTTCGGCAGCTGTTCCTCAGCGATCCTCAAAGCAGTGAGCAATGGAGTTCCCTTAATTTAATGGAAACTTAACCTCGATCCCCACACTTTGAAGGCCTGTAAGAAGTGGCGTTAAATCCGCAAGATTAAATTTTGTCCGCTTTTTGGAAAGTCGATTCCCACATATCATGAGCTGCGAACTTTAGATTCTTTAATCAATCCTTATGATCTTTTTCTTTGTTCTTTTTAGTTTTTATTATATTATGTGACGAACCCGCCTAGAAGGCGTGTGCGCCACAATAAGTACTACTGTCTTTATTATAGCTTTAAGAGAAATACAGTGAATTATAATAAATATTAAGTCGAATTAAGAATAAATAAGTCATAGCTTAGTTCAGATCCCTGGGTGGCAACGCCAACCGATAGTTCATAAAGACATGTTAAATACTAGAAAATCAAAGGAGCTAAAATACCATAAGTAGGAAAATACTAGAAATCCCGAATAGAGGAAAAGGCCGGAAAATGAGGGAGGGTCACGCAGCGATCGTGGCGGGGCTCTTCTCTCGGGATCGCGGAACGGAAAAGACGTGTGGTTCGTACACGGCTTAGCGAGGTTTCAAAAGTCACGCGTGCTCCTCGAAATAGCCGAGCGGAGGGGATCAGGTTCTGCGGAGTGGCCACGCGGACGATTATAAGGCACACATATATATATAAGCAAGTCAGCTAAGGTTAGTACGGTCAGATTCTCATGTGCTCAAGACGGTGTAGCGGACCCGAGTGAGGACAAATTGAATAAACGGTGAAGAATATCTAATTGCATCTCTCGATCGTGTGTTTCCTTCTCGTAGTTAGGTACCAAAGCTAATCTAACTTTACCACGCTCACACCGCTCCTTCGGACCTGGATCTGAACCCCCTTCCCGTCCGGTCCAGTAGTTTTCCTACTTCTGTAGTTTTTGGGATTCGTGCGTGGACACCCTTCCCGCCGTATCCGCAATCCTAGCTTTCCCACCGCCTCCGTAGTCTTTGGGATTTTCGCGTCAAACCCTTCCCGCCTTATCCGCAAGCCTAGTTTTCCTGCCTCCCCCGTAGTTTTGGGATTCGTGCGTGGACACCCTTCCCGCCGTATCCACAAGCCTAGTTTCCCTGCCTCCCCCGTAGATTTGGGATTTGCGCGTGGACACCCTTCCCGCCTTATCCACAATCCTAGCTCCTTCGCCATCCTGCGGCTCGTGCGCGGCCCCGCCCCTCGTGCTGACTTACGCCCGCAAAGTAATCTCCCGGCTTGGCCTCGTCCGAAGGTCCAGCCCGGAGGATTTTCCGCCTCCGACGCGAAACTCAAGACTTACGCCCGCAAAGTAATCTCCCGGCTTGGCCTCGCCCGAAGGTCCAGCCCGGTAGATTTTCCGCCTCCGACGCGAAACCCAAGACTTACGCCCGCAAAGTAATCTCCCGGCTTGGCCTCGCCCGAAGGTCCAGCCCGGTGGATTTTTCGCCTCCGACGCGAAACCCAAGACTTACGGCCGCAAAGTAATCTCCCGGCTTGGCCTCGCCCGAAGGTCCAGCCCGATGGCTTTTTCACCTCCGACGCGAAACCCAAGACTTACACTCGCCAAGTAATCTTTCGGCTTGGCCTCGCCCGAAGGTCCAGCCCGGTGGATTTTTCGCCTCTGATGCGGAGTGCAAGACTCCGGCCAGCCCGTTAGGTCGCAGCCCAGGAATCGGATTCTGCATTACCAACGACATCTGCTTTTCTTCGACGTGAATAAGGACCTCTGGTGAAGACTCCCCTCAAAGTTACCCGTTCCCCTGTGGAGTTTAACCCTCTAGTCCGGCAAATTTACAAATTTTCTTGTAAAGGACTCTTGGATCCGACTAAGATCTGTACCCCGGCCGAGAAAGCATCCTTACAATTATTATTATCTTTAATTTCTCTGACCTCAAATGGTCCGATGTTAACGGGATCTAACTTATGACCTGACTAATTTCTTAGTTAGACTTTATCTCCTATCTTAATATCAAAGTTAATTACCTTTCAATCGTATTTCTAATCTATATTTTGATTCTTTTGCATAGTCATCTACCTTATTATGTTTGTTGAAATCTAGCTCGTATGGACTATAATTATGAGCCTTGACGGTTTTGTGTTAAACCAGTAAACGAAATATAAAAGGGATACTTCCCAATCTGGTTTGTCAACAGATATACAGGAAATATTCAAATATAGCTTTTGCATTAGTTGTTGTGATTTTATTTGCAACTGGGATGGATACTAAATATTTCGTGATATCACGTATTAAAGTTACTTCGCATTCGTTGCCATTTTCTGTTCTTGGTAACGGACCAATTGGGTCCATTATCACTCTATAAAAGCATTAATTGGTGTATTTGTTAAGGTTAATGGAGTTTTGGAATAAGTTTTCGTTAAATTACGCACGTATTCTTTTACTGAAGGAGTCAAACTTCTCTATTAGCGTGGCGTTTATTTATTATTATATGATAAAAAAACAAGGAAGAACGCTATAGTCGAGTACCTCGACTATCAGATACCCGTTACTCAGCTAAATGGAGATATGCAAGCAGCAAAGCGAGATTAAAATGCGCCACCTACCGGCGGTATACAGATTTTAGCGTTATGGGCGTTAGAGTGGGCGTGGCAATTTTTTTTTTGGATCAATCGATAGGTATTGACGAGACCAATACATTTCAGCTAAAATTTTTTATCTAACATGAAAATTGTGGGCGTCACAGGTTTTCGCGGTTTGTGGGCGTTAAAGTGGGCGTGGCAATTTTTTTTTTTGGGTCAATCGATAGGTATTGATGAGAACATTACATTTCAGTTAAAATTTTTATTCTAGCATCAAAACTGTAGGAGCCACAGTTTTGGGCGGTTTGTGGGCGTTAGAGTGGGCGTGGCACTCTACTGAAACAAACTTGCGCTGCGTAAGAAGCTCAGGAATCTGCACGCCAAATCTCAATAGCCTAGCTCCCATAGTTTCCGAGATCTCAGCGTTCATCCGGACAGACAGACGGACAGACGGACAGACGGACATGGCTAGATCGACTCGGCTAGTGATCCTGATCAAGAATATATATACTTTATGGGGTCGGAAACGCTTCCTTCTGCCTGTTACATACTTTCCGACGAATCTAGTATACCCTTTTACTCTACGAGTAACGGGTATAATTATGTGCTAGTTTAAGTCGTTACACCGATTTTGTACATAAGTTGAAACTTAAATTTTTTTTTGGGATTTTGCGTCTTTTCGCTTATTTTAAATTAACCAGTTTAGTTTTCTTGCGTTTTCTCATCAGCTTAAAAATGAACATTTAATTATTATATATAAAAATGTAAAATGTATAAAAAAAGGAATGCATATCTAATTGATTATATATGAATAGTTATTTCTAAATACTAATTCTTGATTTTAACTAGAAACGTATTGACATTGCACAAAAATACAATTTTATCTAAACGAGAGAAAACAACGACCGTTGGAACGATAGAGATGATAATTGCCTTTTCGGTCTTGTTACAGTGTACAAGTGGTGAGCAATCCAGAGCAAATATGCCACGCCCACTCTAACGCCCACAAACCGCCCAAACCTGTGGCGCCCACAATTTTCATGATAGATAAAACTAGATAAACGCCCATAACGCTTAAATCTGTCTATCGCCGGTAGGTGGCGCATTTAAATCTCGCTTTGCTGCTTGCATATCTCCATTTCCCTTCGGTTCCTTTAGCTGAGTAAGGGGTATCTGATAGTCGAGGTGCTCGACTATAGCGTTCATCCTTGTTATTTCTGAAATCGTTACCGCGATAGTTCTTTCCTCCTTGTGTGTACATTGTTGAGTTGGCGTTGCCTGTAATTTCATTACTGCATTGTGTGTACTTAGTTACGGCTTCATTCATAGTTGAGAAGTTGCTTGCCTCTAAAATTGTTTTTAGGTGGCCTTGCTCACCATTTTTACGAAGCTTCAAGGGGCTTTCGTAAGTTGTCTATTTCTGTTGTAAATGTCTCGGCTGTTTTGCTTTTCTGGCTTGTTATCGCCATTTTGGCTTTGACTACGTCAGATGTTTCACCGACTGTAGTGTCTTGCAGTTATTTCATGATTGAATTAATTTCTAATTCGTTCTGTACCTTGTATAATAAAGATTCTATAATTTTTAATTTAATGACTTCTACAGCCAAATCTTTGAATGTGCCCCTAGGCAAGTTAACCAACTTCAAGGCTGTTACAAATCTTTGGAGTTATATCTTTTGTCCGTTAAATTCCGGGATGGTAATCGAGATATCTTTCATATGTGCCCTTTGGGCTGCTGGATCTGCCATTATGTTTTCTTTTATGTCTGACACACTTATATCGGAGCCTATATCTTCTTCTTCTGCTTCTGTTACTGTTATAACTGAAGGAATTGTTTGATCATTGATATTGCTATTTTTCTTTTATTTCAATTCCTATTTCTTGATCTATTGTCAAAGGGGTACTTGAAATTGTCGGTATCGATATATTTAAATTATACCTATCTTTGTCAGTTATTAGATTATTATATCAACAACTAATAATTTTATAAATAATTTAGATAATTTTGAACGTTTTGTTTAATTCTTCCATATTTTTATGTACTCGGGTTCTTGCCGTATTGAAAGAATTTACAAGAGCCTTCGCATGTTTATTAATTGTGTCTTTATGTATTGGCCTATTTTGGCTTATACATTCAATAGGCTTATGAAAGGTGTTTTTTTAATTCTCGGATATGAAGAGTTTATTGCTCCCATTCCATTCTAAAATTTAATGTTTTTTTTTGTAAAAATTGTGCATAATTTTTAGCACATTTATGTGTCCTAACACTGGATGCATGTATATTTTCTAGAAATCTTTACAATTTCATACGGTAGATAGTACTATTTTTTTTTGCGTGCCGTGAATAAGCGGGGAAAAAGCTAGGTTGTACCGTTTCATATACTTATATTCAAAATCTTATATTAATAGATGCACGTCTCTGTTTCTAACTATAGGCTAATACCCTGTTCTCAAAATTTTGTTTATTATCGATAATAATTCTAATGCAGTCCTGTGTATTCATTTTTAGTTTTCAATCATTTGTATTTCTTTTTTAAAAGTGATATTTTCTTAAAAAACATTTAATTGTTTTTTTTAATATGTCACTGTGTACATAATAATATATTGAATATTGTGTTTATTTTGAAACATATTTGTATAACAATGTTTGCGCTTTATTAATTTAGATCTTATTCAGATCGTTGGCCTGTCTGATACACACTTATTGTGGTACATATTGGCTTTATACAAATTTTATGATCTTATAATGAAAACAATTGTTGATGATAAGTTAAGTTGGTATCAATATTTTTGATTCGATTTTATTATTTACGTTAGCAGTGGAGTCCACTGTTTTAATGTCATTTAGACCCATTTTGGGTATTATTTCTGTACTCTATTTAAGTTCTGTTTTGGATATTGCGTTACTGTTCATTTATTTAAAAAGAAATGTTCATTCATATTATTTTTTGTATATATATACTTAGTTTTTTCTGTGACATGTATATTCGAAACCTGTAATTTCAAAAGGCCCCAAAAAGTCAGTGGGGCACTTTGGTTCTCTCGCTTCCTTCATTTACGTATTCCCGTCTTTTTTAAAAAAAAAAAAAAATTTTTTTTTTTCGTATTATCAAAAAAAAAATTTTTTCCTCTTATTTTTTTATATAAAAGACCAAACTGAATTTAAAAAAATATGTTGTCGTTTTTTATTTTCCCATTTTTTAAGTGCACCAACCGGTCGTTGACTCCATAAATAGGGGAAATAGAGAAACAGTATCCCTAGGTGGGAACACTTAGTTTACTCATCCAATATGGGGGGGAGCTAGCAAAAGCTCTAGTCCGGTATAAAAGACCCCAGCCAAATAGAGAAGGGACAGAAATTGTTCTGATCTCTCCCTGACAGTGGTCTAGAAGTACAACTCACATCAACACAGACCACGACTGGAAGAAGGCTGGTGTCCAGAAGGATGTCTTGACGTTTCCCTAGGATCAACTTCACCCAGGAGAAAGTCACGATAACCGGTCCTGCGATCGACCACAATCTGGAGGAAGTCAACCTGCAAAATCCCGGAGGACGAAAAGAACTAGCGAACCAAGTGAATGGCCTAAGGACCCCAAGATAGGTAGCAAAACGTATAAAGTGGCCGGCAGCACCGCCAATGTGATTAACACAGTAGAGATCGTTGACCACCAAGATGATATTCAAGATGTCAACAAGACCATGAAGCTCATCGTTGGACTACTCCTGGTTATAGTGCTCCTTAAGGTTGTAAAGATCTACAAGCGCTCTGTTCAGAGACGCCGCGACCAACATCATGCCCTGGAGAAAGTGGTGACCCACATTGGAGCATAAGCCAAGCAGATACAGTGAAGTGAAGCAGCAAAAAGACAATAGACACAATAAAATAATAATAAATAAATTGCACTCCAATATTATAAACCAAAAAGTGAATCGCCAAAAACAATCACAAACAATTTGCGAGTACATGCATTTCTGAATGCAAGTGTAAACAGAACCCCCAATTACATACGCTGAACAAGAAATTGGAGCTGCACCGACCAGCCCCCAGCTCGAGCTTTGGAACCGACGTGCGCCATAGTGGAACTCGCATACGATGCATGCATATCTATACAGCGATAGTGTTATTTTTTTTGTGTAACATAATTTTTGTGTTTTGTTTTTGTAAACCGCCTTCAAGTCTTGTACGTATATATGTATATAAACCAATAATAAAATCTCACAAAGCCCAGGATCCGGAGCGTCGAGATCTCATCGCCCAGGATTAAAACGAGGGTAAGTTTGTCGGAACACGGTTCCTTTTCTTATACATACATATATACATATATATCCGTGCGCCATGATTACATCAGAAGCTTTAGCAAAAACAATAGACACTGATCCACAATTTAACGTAAGAATTTTATACTTGTTATCAAAAGCGACCCTACCAATAACAGTGAATTAATTGGAATACTTATATATTGAGACCTTCCGTCTAGATTTTACTCCACTTGCCCACTGTAATAAGACCGAAAAAGCTATCATTATCTCTACCGTTTCAACGGTCATTGTTCTCTCCCGTCTGGATAAGAATTTGTTTTTGGGCAATGTTAATACTTTCCTAGTTAAGACAAAGAATTAATCTGTTAGGAATACATGTAATAATATATAATATCCACATATAATAATTGTTTCATATATATAATCATTTAGATATACTTTTCTTTTTATACCTTTTTTATACATAATAATCAAATGTTAATTTTTCAGCGGCGAGTATCAGCCTTGTAATTGTATGTACAATTGCAAGAACCCTCTGAGCGACGTTTGTAGTCGTGAATAGTCAGCATTTTGCTGGTGTGTGCACCTTCACAGGTAGTAAAGTCGATACTCTCCGCTAATACAATAATTGTCAATTAATTTAATCCCTATATGAATTAGCCAATATTATGTTATTCAATCCCGGCACACGCCGACATAAATATTATTTAATAAATTTATAATGTGAAAAAGAATACAAAACCATGGTGTGCTAGAACTCTAACAACGGGGGTGTGCTGACGCAAGGAGTGGAGTAGCTCAAGAACAATGACATAACTTTCGACGGACAACCTTGACAATAGGGGATCGTATTGCGCGGCCCGCGACGATCCATTGGCACACGAATGTGTGAAGGGGAGGGAATATGGCCAAAACACAGCCCGATCGTATTGCGATCAAGCGACAGCTAGGCTTGTTGGGCAGTGTGTACTGATGACTGACGAACTTGTTGACTAATATTATTTTCCAGGCACTTTTAATATTTATTCTCGTTATGTTGGAGAGGAGAGAGGCTTACCAAGATCCCACGACCCGAATGCGACGTAGCTTATGCCGGCAAATGGTGCCTGAACATCGGACGCCTCTCCCTCGGCCCAAGTCCTTGTCAGGACTCGGGCACTAATATATTCCTTAAGGAATTTTACCAGGGTCCACAATCTCGATGCCTGCGGTATCGGAGTGGATGTACCTAGGGATGGCAAAGCTTTCATCTTTGTTGGCCATGAGTAACTTGACTGTTTTATAGAGCAGGGAACTTAAATAATTTTAAATGTACACCTACTTATTTGTTTTTGTCTTTAAATTAATAACCGTAAAGTCCCCAACTTCTGTGACTGTCAGTGTTGAGTGGCCACTCAATCAGAACTTTGTCGCAGAATAGAGGCCTGACTTTGAAATTATTTGTAACCTTAGAAATTCCCTGTTTTGTTCATGGACAAATTTACCAGAATTTCCTTAAAACAAGAACTATGAGTTATCCTTTCTATAATACTATACCTACAACTAAGTGCCGACCGACTATTTGTTGAGATTAACGTAAATACAATTTATAGGTGCTTTCTGGCCGACGCCCCACGACGTACTAGGCATTTGTCCGGTCGTTTGATTGGTTCGAGTCCAGAAAGAGCAGGAGCGCAAACATTACGGTAACGCATTTAGCAGTTGCGGTGCGGATCTACTGTTCGTTTGTCGATCCAGGGGGAACTGACAGGAAACGTAAAGCCGACGCCCCACAACGTACTAGGCATTTGTCAAGTCGTTTGCTTGGTTCGAGTCTTTGCGGTTTCCCTTGACATATTTGGGCGGTGGACGATTTTTAGTTTCTCTGGCCGACGTATTAGGCTAGTTGGTCAGGACGTTTGCTTGGTTCGAGTCCAGAGAAATAGGAGACGGTTGTGGAGCCCGAGAATGATCGGTCAAATAACTTGTTTTCCGACGACTGGCGGGAGGGGGTTTTCGGACAGATTCCTTATCTAAACATTGGAACATTTGAGCTGAATAGAAAGGGAAAGTAAGGGCATGATAGCTTAGCGGAACCGCGTTGTGTAGAAGCGGCTAACACCCCTAGTTAGGGAAATTTATTTTGTTTTTGTTTGGGGCTTACATATCGTACGGTTCTTGACCGAAGAGAAACTTGAGAAGCAGAGGGAAGCACCCCCAGGTTATAAACATTGTTATAGTCGACTTATTCAGCGTTTACGTCGCTGACCGGGTGTTTTGAAAAGTATAACGTAAAGCTTTTATACCAATCGAAATAGAGTGAAGACAAATTCTAGTGCATGTATTAATCAGCACAAAGTGACAATCTATAAAAGAAAGCGGAGGCCTTTAAGGAAGGTCCAATCGTCTAAATGAAGGGGGCCAAGAAGAAGGTCTTATTCCAACCCAGTACCGGAAGAGTGACCCGAGCAACAACGCGCGGTGAAAATCACCAACCCCGCAGTGCAAGCGCGCCAAGGCTAGGAGATTCACTTAAAAGAGAGCCGTGGGAGCGCGCACAGAATCAGTCAAAACAGGTAGATACCCTGTCTGAAGAAAACAACCTGGACCAATATTCTGAAATGGAAGGAGCCGCCGGTGGGGAGAATCTACCCCTAGGACCGCCGAAGGGGAGATCAAGTATGCTTCCCCAATTTCAGAGGCACGAGGAGGACAACTTAGAGCCTGCCTAGCGACGTGAATAAAGATTGATGGAGCTTTTGAGGCAGAGCAACGAAATGCAGCGTGGAGTGAGTGCCCAGATAGAAGCACTGAAAGCACAGATAACAGAATTGCAGTCTCCGACATCCAGGAGACCCGAACAGAAGGGACTGCCTTCGCCGCCCCGTACTGTTCCGAATCCAACGGACAGCTTTTTGAGATACCAAGAGACCCCGCCTCTGGAACCGGTAACACAGGACATGCTCAACAGCCAGATGCACCGGTTAAGAACACTTAGGCGGATGGACACCCCATCACACAGGCAATTCAGAACAAATGAGAGGGAGTCGAGTTACCAACTGCATCCAGAGATCGATCGGAACTCATCATTCCAAGGACCGCGACCAAAAGATGTCAGATTAGACAGACGGAACCTAAAGTTCGATGGAAGCGGATGCGGCATGACAGTTGAGAGTTTCCTATTCCGCGCGGACCGACTGCAAGAATTGTATGACCTCAGCCGTCAACAAGTCTTTCGTGAATTCCATCTTCTGCTGGCAGGTGCAGCCACGAAATGGTGTTGGCAGCTAATGGAGGACAAGGCAGAAAATTACGACTTTGACTACTACTCATTGACCCAAGAAATGAGACTGGCATTTTCCACTACCGGAAGTGACCTTATGAAAGTCAAGGAATTAATGGAACGCAAGCAAGGGCCACACGAAACCTTTAGCGATTATGTTTCGGATATGCATAACCTGCATTTTAAGCTCAAGCACAAAATCGCTGAAGATGAATTCGTTGAGCTCTTAAAGGATAACATGAACTCCCAGGTGGGGGGATTACTCCTAACATCCCCAATAACGTCATTAGCGGAGCTCAAAAGAGAGGGTCTCAGAGTTGATCGCTGGCTGAGAAACACAGGAAGAAACATGCGCAGCCGAGCTGCAATCAACGAAATAGAGGAATTCCAGACACTGGAGGACTTGCCGGACGCGGTCACGGTGGAAGAATTCAACCGGCAGCGGAAAGATACGCGAGGGCGTTACGCGGATCGACAAGGATGCCGAGGCCCATTACACGCGCTGGTGTGTTATAAGTGTGGCAAAGGAGCAGACTTCTACAGGAAGCATCCTTTGAAGGAAGAATCCTGCCCGATCAAATTCCACGATGCCACCTGCAGGTTCTGCGAGAAAGTCGGGACGGATGCAGATGCTAACCCAGCGGCTTTTGCGCGGAGTCCGTCAGGTAAAACCGGGACAACGAGAGAGGGAGTACGAACTTGCTCGTGAACGTATCTTCAATGGCTTGGAAGATGCAGACAGCGATACACGAACAACGCGAAAAATACTAAAATTATATGATGCCCGAGCAGACTATCGCCGGCTCAAGCAAAAGGGGGTGGACACAGTGGTGAGCGTGCAAAATGACAACCGTTTCTTTGCCAAAACGAAGGTCGATGGAGAAGAGATACTCGCCTTACTGGACACAGGCGCCAGTGCGAACTGTATTGGCAGAGGAGCGCACGCTTTCTTAAAAAACCGGACGAGGCCGATAAGGAAGGTAAGTGAAGAATGTGTACGCACAGCCAGCGGTGTTGAAACCCAAGTAACCGGAGCCATGACGTTACCCGTGGAATGGGAAGGAGAAACCAAGGACCTAGAGTTTTTGATAGTGCCAGATCTGACACAACGATTTTATTTCGGAATTAATTTCTGGGATACGTTCGGCCTCACATTCCTTGGTAAAGGTAGACGCGAGGTTGCCGCCGTTGAAACAACACCGGATTTCGACCTTATGACCGGCGACCTAGACATGAACAATACGCTCAAGCCCGGGACCGCCTATACCCCACATCAGCTTACCCCAGAACAACATTTTAAGCTGCAGCAAGTGATAGACACATACCCGTCTTGTCTAGAAAAAGGATTAGGAAAGACCAGTTTAGAGCAACATATAATTGAAGTGACCAACGAGGACTTACCAGTCAAGCAGCGACATTACCCGATATCCCCAGCCAAACAGAAGCTGGTGTACGCCGAGCTAGATCACATGTTAGGTCTAGGCGTAATCGAGGAGAGCAATAGTAGCTGGAGTTCACCGGTAACACTGGTGCAAAAAGGGCCGAAAACTCGCCTTTGCCTCGATGCGCGTATAGTAAATTCCCGGACGATCAAAGAAGCGTATCCACTACCACATATCGAGGGTCTGTTGAGTCGACTACAGGAAACGTATTATATTTCCGCAATTGATTTAAAAGACGCCTTTTGGCAAATACCTCTCGAAACCAAAAGCAGAGAGAAAACCGCGTTTACAGTACCCGGCAGGCCACTGTATTAGTTTACAGTCATGCCGTTCGGCTTCTGCAATGCCGCGCAGCGAATGTGCCGACTAATGGATAAAGTTATACCAGCGGCGCTACGCGATAATGTATTTGTGTATCTGGATGACTTACTGGTCTGTTCACCTACATTTGAAGCCCACATGGATATGTTGAGCCAGCTCAGTGCCTGCTTACAGCGGGCAGAGCTAACGATAAATGTAGACAAGAGCAAGTTTTTCTACAGCCTGGCAAGATATTTAGGATATGTAGTTGGGGGAGGATGCATCCGAACGGATGACGCGAAAATACAATCGATCCAGGAATTTCCCCAGCCTAGCTCCGCCAAACAAATGCGGAGGTTCCTGGGAATGACAGGCTGGTACAGGAGGTTCATCCAAAATTACGCCCAGACACCGGCACCGCTTCATGACTGTTTGAAGAAAGACCGCATAAAGAAATTTGAACTGTCAGATGAGGCAATTAAGGCGTTTGACCTTTTGAAAACCAGCATGGCAACAGCACCGGTACTCGTCACCCCGGATTTTAAGAAACCATTTACCATCCAATGTGATGCCTCGACCACTGGAGTGGGGGGAGTTTTGTTCCAAACCGATGACGAGGGCGGAGAACATCCAATCGCCTATATGTCAGCCAAATTGAACAAAGCACAGCGGAATTACAGCATAGCCGAGTTGGAATGCTATGCCGCTATCCTCAGCATTACCAAATTCCGTGCCTACGTAGATGGGATGCCCTTCAAAGTGATCACTGCCGAGTTGGAATGCTATGCCGCTATCCTCAGCATTACCAATTTCCGTGCCTACGTAGATGGGATGCCCTTCAAAGTGATCACTGCCGAGTTGGAATGCTATGCCGCTATCCTCAGCATTACCAAATTCCGTGCCTACGTAGATGGGATGCCCTTCAAAGTGATCACTGATGCTAGTCTAAAATGGCTGATGAGTCAGAAGCTACAAGCGTTTGACTTCACCATAGAACACAGGAAAGGATCACTAAATGTAGTCCCAGATGCTCTCTCACGAGTTCATACGGACGATCTACAGAAGGCTGGTGCGGAAGAACTGGACATACACATCAACCTCGATTCGACAGCGTTCCAGTCATCGGATTATGTCAACCTAGTGCAGGCGGTGGACGAAAATTTAGGTAAAAGTCCAGACCTTCAAACATCAGAAGGCTATGTATATAAACGGATGGGATTCTGCCTAAACGACGCTGTGGGTGAAGCCCGAAAATGGAAGCTCTGGGTTCCCGCCGAGCTGCGTCCTGATTTAGTCTGGAGAGCACATCATGCCAAAACCGCAGGGCATGGGGGGTTGCACAAATCACTAGCCAAATTGAAACAGTTTTACTATTGGCCAGGCATGGCTGTAGATGTTCAAAAAGTAGTGAAGGAATGCGAGGTCTGTAAGATCACCAAGACCGCCAACAAAAATGACCGACCACCCATGGGAGAACAGCGGGTTACGGAGCGGGCTTGCCAAAGGTTGTTCATCGACTTTATGGGACCATACCCGAGGACCAAAGCTGGGAGCTCGGTGATTTTTGTATGCCTAGACCATTTCTCAAAGTTTGTCTGGCTGCAGCCGATGAGACATGCAGTAGCTGCAGAAGTCATCAAATTCCTTGAGACCCAAATTTTCCATCAATTTGGAGTCCCCGAGTTTGTACACTCAGACAACGGCAAACTATTTGTGTCTCAAATTTTTGGCGAGTTAATGACCCGCTATAGTATTCGACACGTAAAGACTGGACTTTACTCCCCGCAAGCGAACGCGGCTGAGAGGGTAAACCGATCTGTACTCCAAATTTTGCGAGCAACAATTGCCACTGATCAGCGAAATTGGGATACCGAACTAAGTCGAATAGAGTGTGCCCTTAGTAATGGACTACACGAGTCAATAGGCATGGAACCATATTACGCCATGTTCGAAACGCGGATGGTTACCCATGGAACAGCTTATCCGATTCTACAAAAACTGGTGAGAATACAGGCAGGAGATCCACAGATAAGTCTCCCAGACAAGATGGAACTTATAAGACAAAAAGTGACCCAAGGATTAAACCGAACTCATGAACGCGCAGAAAAGGCATATAACACCCGTAGCAAGCTCGTAGAGTTTTCCGTAGGACAAGTTGTCTATAGGAAAAACTACAAGCAGAGTAACAAAGCTGACGGATATAATGCCAAACTTGACCCGAATCGAATTCGCTATGTTGTACTCCAGCGTAAGGGCAAAGCGCTATATGAGCTGGGCAATGCAGTGGGGAAAAGTGTCGGGGTATTCCATGCTAAAGACCTGTATGTCGCCTGAACCTCTGAACGTAATCCGACGACTCCAGAAGGCGACAAACTTAGAACTGTGGGATAGAAGGTCCCGATCACCTGATGAGGTGAACACGTAATCAGAACTACCCTGATTCCGCTATAAAAGCCACAGCCGGGGACAGAAAATTATCCAGACATGATGAACACGTTCAGCGTATATGAACACGCTATCCAAGCTGCTCATCAGCTTAACAAGCTTAAGAAGGAGTACGAGAGCAGGGCCTCGTTTCTAACATTCCTTACGGAATGGATGAACGGGCTCTGCCACAGTATCAACATCGATGAGGAGTGCATCCAGCAGCGCTGGATAGTCAGGATACAGGAGAGCCAACAGAGGGTGGGGCGGCGCATGAACCGCCTCGCCAGAAAATTGGCAAGAAGAAGCCCGCGCCTGGGAGTCCTAGCGCGGGAAGATATCCTACTAATAATAAGAAAACCTTAACTTAAGAACGATGTCTAGTATTAAAATAAATATATAGTAAGTAAGTAAAACAAAAAAAACAAGGAAGAACGCTATAGTCGAGTACCTCGATTATCAGATACCCAATACTCAGCTAAATAGAGATATGCAAGTAGCAAAGCGAGATTAAAAAGCGCCACCTACCGGCGGTATACAGATTTAAGCGTTATGGGCGTTAGAGTGGGCGTGTCAAATTTTTTTTTGGATCAATCGATAGGTAATGACGAGACGAATACATTTCAGATAAAATTTTTTATCTAGCATTAAAATTGTGGGCGTCACAGGTTTTCGCGGTTTGTGGGCTTTAAAGTGGGCGTTGCAAACTTTTTTTTAAGTCAATCGATAGGTATTGATGAGAACATTACATTTCAGTTAAAATTTTTGTTCTAGCATCAAAACTGTAGGAGCCACAGTTTTGGGCGGTTTGTGGGCGGTAGAGTGGGCGTGGCAGTCTACTGAAACAAACTTGCGCTGCGTAAGAAGCTCAGGAATCTGCACGCCAAATCTCAATAGCCTAGCTCTCATAGTTTCCGAGATCTCAGTGTTCATCCGGACAGACGGACAGACGGACATGGCTAGATCGACTCGGCTAGTGATCCTGATCAAGAATATATACACTTTATGGGGTCGGAAACGCTTCCTTCTGCCTGTTACATACTTTCCAACGAATCTAGTATACCCTTTTACTCTACGAGTAACGGGTATAAAAAGTAATAATAAAAATAAAAAAAGAAACCCAAAACAAAACAAAACAAGGGAGAACGCTATAGTCGAGTACCTTGACTATCAGATACCCGTTACTCAGCTAAATGGAGATATGCAAGCAGCAAAGCGAGATTAAAATGCGCCACCTACCGGCGGTATACAGATTTAAGCGTTATGGGCGTTAGAGTGGGCGTGGCAAATTTTTTTTTGGATCAATCGATAGGTATTGACGAGACCAATACATTTCAGTTAAAAATTTTTATCTAGCATGAAAATTGTGGGCGTCACAGGGTTTTGCGGTTTGTGGGCGTTAAAGTGGGCGTGGCAAACTTTTTTTTGGGTCAATCGATAGGTATTGATGAGAACATTACATTTCAGTTAAAATTTTCTATCTAGCATCAAAACTGTAGGAGCCACAGTTTTGGGCGGTTTGTGGACGTTAGAGTGGGCGTGGCAGTCTACTGAAACAAACTTGCGCTGCGTAGGAAGCTCAGGAATCTGCACGCCAAATCTCAATAGCCTAGCTCCCATAGTTTCCGAGATCTCAGCGTTCATCCGGACAGACGGACAGACGGACAGACGGACAGACGGTCAGACGGACAGACGGACAGACGGACAGACGGACATGGCTAGATCGACTCGGCTAGTGATCCTGATCAAGAATATATATACTTTATGGGGTCGGAAACGCTTCCTTCTGCCTGTTACATACTTTCCGACGAATCTAGTATACCCTTTTACTCTACGAGTAACGGGTATAAAAACAATTCTTATACTTTTAATATATTTTTCTTCAGGAAATGGGAAAACTTTTTACCTTTCAGCTGAGTAGCCCCCGGTTAAAAACCGTGGTTACGGCACACTCAGCAATTTTATTCTCAACTTTTTAACTTTTACTCACTTCTAATTTTTTTTGTATATTTATATACTATTTTTCATTAAAGCTATATTATATATTTTTTATGAGCCATATTTTTATTTACATGTATAAATATGTATGTATGTATGTTTCCGTGCGAGGCCGGAAAGCTTTTGTTTTTCAGCATTTATAATAATAACATAATAAAAAAGTACAATAATTAAATAATAAAATAATAAGCCCGACTAGCTCATCTGAGACTGGGTTAATGTATGGGCGCCTAAAAAAAAAAAGAATAAAGGAGAAGGAGATCTAAAGAGATGGTCGTACGAAGATTCCTTTTGCGAAGTCATTCCATTCGAGCCTCTTACGTACGCCCTTCCCCCATACAAGATTAACCCCGGCAAAACAAATGCCATAAGTTGAGGGTAGGGGCCCTAATGACTAACCGCACTCCAATTTATAAGGGAAAATCAGCAAAAACAATTCGGCAACTCATGGGTGTCGCGTGGCCAGAACAACGATCACGATCGACCTGCTCGTAACCGTACTCCAGTAAGGTAGCAAAGTGCACCAACCGGCCATTCACTCCATAGGGGAAATATATAACTCATCTAATATGGGGAGCTAGCGAAAGCTCTAGTCCGGTATAAAAGACCCCAGCCAAATAGAGAAGGGACAGAAATTGTTCTGATCTCTCCCTGACAGTGGTCTATAAGTTCAACTCCCATCAACACAGACCACGACTGGAAGAAGGCTGGTGTCCAGAAGGATGTCTTGACGTTTCCCTAGGATCAACTTCACCCAGGAGAAAGTCACGATAACCGGTCCTGCGATCGACCACAATCTGGAGGAAGTCAACCTGCAAAATCCCGGAGGACGAAAAGAACTAGCGAACCAAGTGAATGGCCTAAGGACCCCAAGATAGGTAGCAAAACGTATAAAGTGGCCGGCAGCACCGCCAATGTGATTAACACAGTAGAGATCGTTGACCACCAAGATAATATTCAAGATGTCAACAAGACCATGAAGCTCATCGTTGGACTACTCCTGGTTATAGTGCTCCTTAAGGTTGTAAAGATCTACAAGCGCTCTGTTCAGAGACGCCGCGACCAACATCATGCCCTGGAGAAAGTGGTGACCCACATTGGAGCATAAGCCAAGCAGATACAGTGAAGTGAAGCAGCAAAAAGACAATAGACACAATAAAATAATAATAAATAAATTGCACTCCAATATTATAAACCAAAAAGTGAATCGCCAAAAACAATCACAAACAATTTGCGAGTACATGCATTTCTGAATGCAAGTGTAAACAGAACCCCCAATTACATACGCTGAACAAGAAATTGGAGCTGCACCGACCAGCCCCCAGCTCGAGCTTTGGAACCGACGTGCGCCGTAGTGGAACTCGCATTCGATGCATGCATACATGCATATCTATACAGCGATAGTGTTATTTTTTTTGTGTAACATAATTTTTGTGTTTTGTTTTTGTAAACCGCCTTCAAGTCTTGTACGTATATATGTATATAAACCAATAATAAAATCTCCCAAAGCCCAGGATCCGGAGCGTCGAGATCTCATCGCCCAGGATTAAAACGAGGGTAAGTTTGTCGGAACACGGTTCCTTTTCTTATACATACATATATACATATATATCCTTGCGCCATGATTACATCAGAAGCTTTAGCAAAAACAATAGACACTGATCCACAATTTAACGTAAGAATTTTATACTTGTTATCAAAAGCGTCCCTACCAATAACAGTGAATTAATTGGAATACTTATATATTGAGACCTTCCGTCTAGATTTTTTTCCACTTGCCCACTGTAATAAGACCGAAAAAGCTATCATTATCTCTACCGTTTCAACGGTCATTGTTCTCTCCCGTCTGGATAAGAATTTGTTTTTGGGCAATGTTAATACTTTCCTAGTTAAGACAAAGAATTAATCTGTTAGGAATACATGTAATAATATATAATATCCACATATAATAATTGTTTCATATATATAATCATTTAGATATACTTTTCTTTTTATACCTTTTTTATACATAATAATCAAATGTTAATTTTTCAGCGGCGAGTATCAGCCTTGTAATTGTATGTACAATTGCAAGAACCCTCTGAGCGACGTTTGTAGTCGTGAATAGTCAGCATTTTGCTGGTGTGTGCACCTTCACAGGTAGTAAAGTCGATACTCTCCGCTAATACAATAATTGTCAATTAATTTAATCCCTATATGAATTAGCCAATATTATGTTATTCAATCCCGGCACACGCCGACATAAATATTATTTAATAAATTTATAATGTGAAAAAGAATACAAAACCATGGTGTGCTAGAACTCTAACAACGGGGGTGTGCTGACGCAAGGAGTGGAGTAGCTCAAGAACAATGACATAACTTTCGACGGACAACCTTGACAATAGGGGATCGTATTGCGCGGCCCGCGACGATCCATTGGCACACGAATGTGTGAAGGGGAGGGAATATGGCCAAAACACAGCCCGATCGTATTGCGATCAAGCGACAGCTAAGCTTGTTGGGCAGTGTGTACTGATGACTGACGAACTTGTTGACTAATATTATTTTCCAGCCACTTTTAATATTTATTCTCGTTATGTTGGAGAGGAGAGAGGCTTACCAAGATCCCACGACCCGAATGCGACGTAGCTTATGCCGGCAAATGGTGCCTGAACATCGGACGCCTCTCCCTCGGCCCAAGTCCTTGTCAGGACTCGGGCACTAATATGCCCACGTAACACCGTTACTCGTAGAGGAAAAGGGTATACTAGATTCGTCGGAAAGTATGTAACAGGCAGAAGAAAGCTTTTCCGACCCCATAAAGTATATATATTCCTGATCAGGATCACTAGCCGAGTCGATCTAGCCATGTCCGTCTGTCCGGATGAACGCTAAAATCTCGGAAACTATAGGAGCTTCTTACGCAGCGCAAGTTTGTTTCAGCAGAGTGCCACGTCCACTCTTACGCCCACAAACCGCCCAAAACTGTGGCTCCTACAGTTTTGATGCTAGAAAAAAATTTTTTTAAATGTTTGAAATGTGTTGTTCCTATCAATACCTATCGATCGACCTAAAAAAAAGTTTGCCACGCCCACTTTAACGCCCACAAACCGCCCAAGCCTGTGACGCCCACAATTTTCACGCTAGATAAAAAATTTTAACTGTAAAGTATTGGTCTCGTCAATACCTATCGATTGATCCAAAAAAAATAGCCACGCCAACTCTAACGCCCATAACGCTTAAATCTGTCTACCGCCGGTAGGTGGCGCATTTTAATCTCGCTTTGCTGCTATCTCCATTTCCCTTTGGTCCCTTTAGCTGAGTAACGGGTATCTGATAGTCGAGGTACTCGACTATAGCGTTCTTCCTTGTTTATTTTCAAAAAATCGAAAATTTTTTTATTGCTTTATCTTAAAGAACAACTCCTTGAGAACATTTTCATAAATTTTCGTAGATTCGAGCAGTAGAAAAAAAGTAACAGCGCTCCTAACCGCGCGCCTCGTCGCATAAACTGAATGGTATGATATGAATGATATGGGTTGGCGGAAAACTACTGAACCGATTTACTTCAAATTTTTTTTTTAATGTTCGTAATGAAATTTTTCTGTGCTTGAACGACCGACTTTTCATGCACAAACTTTTTTTTCTCCGAAATCAATTTTTTAGTAAAATTTTTAGCGACCAAAAAGTTTATTTTTAGCATAAAACGTTTCCGTATGCACAAAAAAAAAATTCTTAAAAACGATCGATCAAGCACAAGGAATTACATTAAACTAATGAAATTTGTTTACTTTTATGGTTTCAGTTGACCTGCTCGACCTGGGGAAGTATCACCGCAAGGCTCTTAAAAAAAAGTCCTCTAAGGGAAACAGCCACCACTTAAAAACTATTTAATATTTTTCCACAAAATTTTGCACAAACATTGTTTATAAAGTGTACTATCAAAAAATTAAAACAATTGTGTAATGAAATAATTGCTACATACCTAAATAAAATCCAAACTTTCCCCTTTCTCTTTGACAAAGAAGGTATATAACCACTTAAAATAACACCGAAACTGCCATTTACCAGACAAAAATGCGAGAAATATACCATATTAGGTAGAGGTCCTTAAAAGTAAATTTTATATAAAGTGCGCAAAATGCACCTTTATATTGACCGACCTCAATGAGAATAAAATACTCTACAAGATAGAAAAGGTTTCAGAGGTGGAAACAGCTGGAATCACTTTGTAGCTCCATTTAAAAACACAAATTAACTTAAAGATTTTGTTTTTTTGAGGTTAGAACTAGAACACGAATATACGAGCACCACAATCAATAAATACAATATCAAGGTCACAAACACAAGTTACAAGTGCCTCTGATTGGATGGTGTTTCAAAAATGTCAGTGCTTTTAGTTTTACACTTTTTGACAACTTAAAATATTAAGAATAATACCGTTTTACCAGCGCTGTCACCTCGTTAAAATAAAAACAGGCCTTAACAGCTGTTAACCTAACAGTGGTGCACACAGGATACTCACCTTAATCCAGCTTCACAGGATTCGCTTCTTCTTCCAGCGTCACATTAACTTCAGCTTAATCCAGCTTCACAGGATACGCTTCTTCTTCCAGCGTATCAGGAACTTCAGCGTAATCCAGCTTCACAGGATACGCTTCTTCTTCCAGCGTCACAGGAACTTCAGCATCATCCAGCTTCACAGGATACTCAGCGGCATCCAGATTCACAGGATACACAGCTTCATCCAACTTCACAAGATAGTCAGCTTTATCAAGCTTCACAGGCTACTCAGCTTCATTTAGCTTCACAGGATACTCAGCTTCATCCAGCCTCACAGGATCGTCAGCTTAATCCAGATTCACAGGATAGTCCGCATCATCCAGCTTCACACCTACTACCATTAGCCTCTAATGCTCCAACGGTCACTTCAGCCCTACAAAGGCACCTGGACCTCCAGTGAGCCCACGACGAACTGGATAGCACACCTGGGGCCGCAGCTCTGGCAAAAGCAGAGCTAACTCAATTCCACTCATACGAGAAATACGAAATGAACCTGCTTCGAGAAAAAGACGCGCCAATGAGCCTAAACTTGGCACTTGCGCCAATTAGCATTCCAGAGTACAACGGCGAGTATCTAGACTGGCCACGGTTCCATGATCTCTTTGTGGAATTGGTACATAATAAACCGAATTCGGCCAGGCAAAAACTACCTATTCTACAGAGTTCGCTCCGTGGTGAAGCGAGGAACGCTTTGACAGACACAGCCTTCTCATAGGTTGGCTATGACAATACCTGGCTGCGATTGAAGGCCAGGTACCAGAACGGAAAAATACTAGTATTCGCCGCCATAGCAAAATTTACTGACCACAAGCCTATAGACGGCTCGCGCCAACTAAGAACCCTACATGACACCATCAAAAACTCAAAAACATCGACGACAGCAAAAAATTCTGGGATCCAATCCTGTGTTTAGCTCCACTGGAAAATTCAGAGGATGCACCAACGGGAATTCCAAAGTTAAGGAGTGTACTGACGTTTATTGAGCGGCGCGCTTGCATGCTGGAGACGATAAGCGCTCAACCTACAGCAACACTCCGCCATCAGTCCGTTTTCAACGAAGAGAGCTGTACGATTTGTCACCTAGGACCACATCATCTAAGAGCATGTAGCCGCTTCCAGGAAATGGACACCAAAACACGTCGCCAAGCCAATGTTCAAGTAAGAGCATGCACAAATTATTTGCCTACAGCTCATCAGGTCGAAAACTTTGGATCACCGGCCACTTGCCAGCAACGGCATCACTCACTGTTACACCAAGGACTGACTAGCAATCCAGTGCCCGGCGCAGCAACCGTTGCAGGCTACGGCTACATTAGAGGATATACTCTGCTCGCGACCGCCAAGGTATCATTACAAGGGCCAACCAGTCAACTACAAACATGTTGCGTTGTAATAGATGCTGGATCACAGGTTAATCTTATCTCAAGGAGGATGGCGGATCTGCTATCTTTTAAAGCTCCCATCAGTTAAATCAGGTTTTTCAACACTAATAGTGGTATTTATAATTCCCACAGCCATTACAGACCAACCGTCAGTACCAAATGCAACCGATCTTAATATTGCCGTTAACAGATACTGACTTTCGGCAACCTGCACCCTTTGACCTAACCTTAGGGGTTGATGTATAATCTCTTGTAATATCCGGTGAACTTCTTAGACTAGTACCTAATAAACCTTTGGCACAAGGCTAACAGCTTGGTTATGTGATCACAGCAACGTTGCTTATGAGCTAACGAAAGATAAAAATCCGGTGAATTATAAACAATTTAATATAGAAGATAGCAAACGGCAGAATAAGAATTCTCTCGATAAAAAAGGGATTCATTTAACGAACTTAGCATTGATGGATCATAAAATAAAAAAGCCTGAACATGTATGTAGCCAACCAAGAACTAGCAGCACTGACTCGTCCGATCTAGAATCAACCGCTACAAGTAATGGTTCATTGTAGCTGACTGAACTTTATACTGCAAGAGAAAAACCAATTAAAATAAAACCTACAGTCTCACTTTCGTTCAACATTTTATACCAAGAATTATCTGTGCTTTGTTGCAAAAGGTTCACATACCATAGACGTGCCAAATGATCAAGTTCTAGAAGGGCTCAATTTCAGTCGCCACGGTAATGCCAATTTTATCGCAAAGAGGAGTGTCAAGCAGCATCAAGAAGAAATGAAGGACCTTAATCACAAACATGAACCCCCGCAGCTGAAGGAAAGATCCTCCCCGGTCAATGATTTGTAAGCTGCTTTCTATACAATTCAACCAAATTACCCCTCAATAGGGGGTAGAATGTTCGTAGCCAAGGGTGCTTAACATGACCAGCACCCAACAAACCAAGCAGTAGCCAAGCTTGAAACCAGGCGCTAAGTACCACCTACTGCAGGGAAGAATTCCTGACAGCATAATATTTTACATAAATCGATGACTCACTAACTCACCATCCGACTCGACGACATACTCACCAGCCAAGCGATCAACACATTCTGTAGTGTCAGCCGAGCCAGTTACGCAAACTGTACGCAGCGCAAGTTTGTCTTAGCAATGTGCCGCGCCCACTCTAACGCCCACAATCCGCCCAAAACTGTGGCTCCTACAGTTTTGATGCTAGAATAAAAATTTTAACAGAAATGTATTGTTCTCAACAAAACCTATCGATAGACCAAAAAAAAGTTTGCCAAGCCTACTTTAACGCCCACAAGCCGCTCAAAACTGTGACGCCCACTATTTTCATGATGGATATAAAACTTTAACTGAAATGTATTGGTCTCGTCAATACCTATCGATTGATCCAAAAAAAAAATTTTCCACGCACAATCTAACGCCTATAACGCTTAAATCATCCCACCGCCGGTAGGTGGCGCATTTTAATCTCGCTTTACTGCTTTCATATTTCCCTTTGGTCCCTTTAGCTGAGTAACGGGTATCTGATAGTCGGGGTACTTGACTAAAAATAACATTTTTTAATTAGTTCTGAATTTTGAATTTCATTTTGTCAAAATCGGACAACTATATCTTATCGCTCCCATAGGAATATTCGGAAAAAAAATGTAAAAAAATTATATCTTTGGTGTTTTTTAACATATTACCTCTTTTCCTTGGAAATAACATTTTTTAATTAGTTTTGAATTTCGAATTAAATTTTTTCAAAATCGGAAGACTATATTATATAGCTGCCGAAGGAACGATCGTAAAATTGGTGGGAAAATAATATGAAACAAATTATAGCTTACATTATTGGAAATATCATTTTTTGTATTTTAAAATTTAATAAATATAACTACAAGTTTATACAAGCTTCGCCTTGCCGAAGTTAACTTCCTTTCTTATTTTTTGGTTATAGTATAATTGGTTTATTATTATGATTTCAGTCAGAAGTTTGCAACGCAGTGAAGGAGACGTTTCCGACCCCATAAAGCATATATATGTTATATTCTTGATTAGCATGACTGGACGAGTCGATATTGCCATGTCCGTCTGTCCGTCCGTTTCTACACAAGCTAGTCTCTCAGTTTTAAAGCTATCGGGCTGAAACTTTCCCAAAAGTCTTTCGCAGGTAGTACATAAGTCGGAACCAGCCGGATCAGACAACTATATCTGAGCTATAAGAGCAATAGGCATAATCGGAAAAAAAATTTTAAAAAATTATGTCTTTGGTGTTTCTTAACATATAACCTCCTCAGCTTGGAAACATTTTTTAATTAGTTTTGAATTTTGAATAAAATTTTATCAAAATCGTACGACTATATCATATAGCTGCCATAGGAACGATCGGAAAATTGGTGGAAAAATAATATGAAACAAATTATTGCTTCGATGTTTTTTAACATATAACCTCCAACGCTCGGAAATAACATTTTTTAACAAGGAAGAACGCTATAGTCGAGTACCTCGACTATCAGATACCCGTTTCTCAGCTAAAGGAACCAAAGGGAAATGGAGATATTCAAGCAGCAAAGCGAGGTTAAAATGCGCCACCTACCGGCGGTAGACAGGTTTGAGCGTTATAGGCGTTAGAGTGGGAGTGGCATATTTGCGTAACAAACTTGCGCTGCGCTCAAGGCTACGAAATCTAAGTCTGAGTTCCCAATTCTCTATCTTTGATAGTTTCCGAGATATCCGCGTTCATACTTACGATTTTTTGAAGTTTTTGGACGTTAAAGTGAGCGTGGCAAACTTTTTTTTGAGTCAACCAATACGTATTGATGAGAACAACACATTTCACTTAAAATTTTTATTCTAGTATCAAAACTGCATGAGCCACAGTTTTGGGCGGTTTGTGGGCGTTAAAGTGGGCGTGGCAAACGTTTTTTTGGGTCAATCGATAGGTATTGACGAGAACAATACATTTCAATCAAAATTTTTATTCTAGCATCAAAACTGTGGGAGCCACAGTTTTGGGCGGTTTGTGGTGCTGCTACCAACGTCCAGTTGTATCTGATTTTACATTTTGCCTTAGGTTCTAAGTAAGCCTAATTCTCGTATCTGCGCTGCCCACAGTTGGACGGCAGATAGACGGCTATGTATATCTTATATAAATTATGAGTATTTAATTATGCTCTCTTAAACGCGCGAGGGTATATGCGTGTACTTGAGTTCGGTTGAGCGGCCTGCGTGTGTAACAGAATGCTCACACTTGCACTTTCTGTGCGCGCCGATCGACTCATGGTTCGGCCACTTAGGTGTTTGACCGGGCTTTTGTTTATGTAAGCACTGAAAAAAAATGTTACAGTGTGTTTACTTCAAGTACTCTTGGTACAGTAGATATTCAATATATGTGCATACTACATCTCCCTCCTTTTGAAAAATAACGTAATATTGTGAAGTTGTGTGTGAATACTTTACTTAAAAGGATAATTAAAAAAAAAATTTTTTTTTTTTAGTTATTAAGAAAACGGAATTGTATTTAAAGAAAAAGTGCTTCTAAGCATGGCCATAATAAATGCAATTATGATATAAACGTTTTTAATCTATCCCTAAGAACTTTTTGTTTTTTGTTTTTATTATTCGTTATTGTTGGGGCGGTGCGGCTTGATCGATGAAATAATTGAAGCCCCAAGATTGAATGGTACCCAAAAAACACGGGAGTACTTTTGGGGTTTTTACGCGACGTGCGTAGGTGTTTATTCGTACACTTTGAAACATGAACTGCTTAAGCCTAACTTAACTTAAGCGCTCCAGAGCAGAGCGGAGACTTAGGGGAGAGAGGGAGAGCGGACGGCAGTGCGAGCGCGCGAGATGTAGACATCTGGATAAAACTGCCGCTCGACACTGCCTCCTGAAATTAAACGCCCTTTTGACGTGAACATTCTCCCCCCCCCCCTTGCGAGGACACCCGTAGCAAGAACCTCAGGATAGTAGGCTCAGGAATATGTTGGAAGTATAGATCGGTCGTCCGTATGTAGGAGAGTGTGGTGGGCCTTTCCACACTTGTGGCAGTGATGACCACTGCGGCAGGAGTCCTTGGAATGATTGTGAGCCAAGCAATTGGAGCAGTACTTCTGGATATGTACTTCCTGAAGCCGATTCTGGGGGCTTAGCCGTAGAAAGTGGTGGCACTTCCGTAGAGGATGGATCTTTTGGCAGACTCGGCATTGGTAGGATTTAATACCTCGAGTACGTCTGCCATCCAAGGCGGGGTATGGAACCCAATATTCGGATGGAGTATTCTTAGGAGGAACTTTTTGTACGGAAACTTGCGTTGAATAGGACGAAATGATGTGTGGAACTGAGGCGGATACTGGCCTTGGAGGGTCGGATGGAATCGTCGGAGTAGTAGGACCGCTGTTTCGATGAAGCAATGTGTGATGCCGATCTTGGCAAGTGAGACAGTTGTGAGCGCTTGTGCAATCCCGGAATTGATGGCTACTTGCAAAGCAATTGGAGCACAACTGCTTCCTTTGGATATAGGCTAAGCGATCTTCTACCGTCATCTGTAGGAAGCGTGGACATATACGCACGGGGTGGTTCTTCTTCGAACACAGATCGCAGCCTTTGGTTATCGGAACTAACCTTGTGTTGAAGGAATTTATTTTTTGAAATTCTGCCTCTCGACTTGTGTCTTTGGACTGGACGTGGTGGAAATTGGCAGATCGGAAGCTATCGACGGCCTCAAGAGTTAGATGGCGCTCCGTCAAATATGAATCAAGCTCAAGCCACGTAGGAATTTCGGCTTTATTTTGGATGGATTGCTCCCATAATGAGAGAGTGAGCTTTGGTAGTTTTGTCGAGCACATATAAACCAGGATAGGTTCCCAATTCTCAATATTAACACCGGAAAATTTTAAGGAAGTTAAGCAACCTTGAAAAGTGCGTTGAAGTTCCTTTAAGGCTGCTCCCGACTCCTGTGCTATGGATTGCACATTGAAAAGTGTTTTCAGGTGACTGTTTACCTGCAATCGCTTATTTTCGAAACGCTCAGTTAGGTTATTCCAGGCTGAGCGAAAGCCATCATTGGAATGAGCTTCGCCACTTGTTTTTGAATTTAAGTGGAATAATTTTTCAATGGGCGTTAGACTCGGATTGTCTATGTATATTGCCGTGAAAAGGTCCCGGAAAGTCGGCCAGCGAAGATAATCGCCAGAGAAAACCTCTGTGTCGATAGGAGGGAGCCGACAGCCATAAGACGTGAAATTTTGGGACGGAGTTACTGGAGCTTGAGGTATTTGGGAGGAGCCCTTTTGGATTTGTTCCATCAGCTGCGCGGCAAGTATTTCGTAAGTGGAGTACGTTTGGTAATAGTTGGACTTTAGTATGGATTTTGTGTCTGCGGCGCTCTCGCCTGCAGCTATAATGCAGTCGGAGCATATGTCGTATGCTGCCTTTACCGTTTGCCACAAGGAATTGAGGTGATCGCGACGGATTTTACATGCGGATAACGTTGGTGTAGGAGCACCTGGAGCGTTCACAGTGGCCTCAAAGTGGAACAGACAGTCAGCTGTGGCCATAAATCGGGTTAAAGCGGATTTTACTGATGTTGCCATGACGTTAAATAATTTAGAATTTTAATTCTGATGTAAGGAAACGGATTGGAATCACATTGGAATTTAGGAACCAATTAAGATTGTAAATATATACGGTCACACTGTCGGATAGGCAATAAATATTTATTATATCGGATTGTCGGACTTATGTAAAGAATTACGGACTTTAATGTTGTATGTTTGGAAGGAACATTTATTGTGAGCTCTTGACCCACTGTGCACTGGCGAAGGTATCGATATACGTATATATGTGTGTACATATGTGGATTGCAAGTAGCAGAATAACGTTGCGGGAATGGGAAAGACTTCGCTTATGTTTGTATGTCGGTGCGTTTGTTTGTCACCTGCACAACTAAATTGCAAACGATTTGCTGGAGTAAATTTGTGGAATTTGTAACTTTGTTCTTAATATTGGAAATAGTTTAGCCGTATTTGTAGGTCGAGAAAAGTAGTTGGAGTGGACTGTATTAGAAAAAGTAGTTAGAGTGGACTGTATTAGAATATTTATGTAAATATACACACGCAGCTGGAACACAGTAAAAAACAAGGAAGAACGCTATAGTCGAGTACCTCGACTATCACATACCCGTTACTCAAAGGGAAATGGAGATATGCAAGCAGCAAAACGAAATTAAAATGCGCCACCTACCGGCGGTAGACAGATTTAAGCGTTATGGGCGTTAGAGTGGGCGTGGCAAATTTATTTTTGGATCAATCGAGAGGTATTGACGACACCAATACATTTCAGTTAAAATTTTTTATCTAGCATGCAAATTGTGGGCGTCACTGGTTTTCGCGGTTTGTGAGCGTTTAAGTGGGCGTGGCAAACTTTTTTTTAGGTCAATCGATAGGTATTGATGAGAACAATACATTTCAGTTAAAATTTTCTGTCTAGCATCAAAACTGTAGGAGTTACAGTTTTGGGCGGAAACAAACTTGCGCTGCGTAAGAAGCTCAGAAATCTGTACGTCAAATTTTAATAGCCTAGCTCTCATAGTTTCCGAGATCTCAGCGTTCATCCAGACAGACAGACGGACAGACGGACAGACGGTCAGACGGACAGACGGACAGACGGACATGGCTAGATCGACTCGGCTAGTGATCCTGATCAAGAATATATATACTTTATGGGGTCGGAAACGCTTCCTTCTGCCTGTTACATACTTTCCGACGAATCTAGTATACCCTTTTACTCTACGAGTAACGGGTATAATAAAGAGTGCAAATCTTAAGGAAAAATTTTATGACGGGGAATTTTTTACTGCGGCTGAGTTATATTTTACACACGATTGGAATTGAAAATATATTTGACAAATATTTTCGTTGAATAGTAGCACTGAAATAATTACTGGAATTGTTTCAAGTGTGCAACTGAGGGCAAAGGAAACTGGAATATTGTCGGGCACAAGTAACGGAATTGAAATACATATATTAAATGCCGTTGCGTCGGATTAATCTCTTTTGGATTTAGACAATATATCATACAGAAAGTTAGTCGAAATAGGGTTCGAAAAACTGGCTGTATGACCGGAAATTATAGTAAGCGGAACTTATCTGGAGTGTTTCAAGCCTGCTGGGACAAAATCAAAGGAAACTCCAGGAGAGGAAAGTCCAAAGATTTTGAAATCCGCCTCGAAGTGGACCAAAATGTTGGGGGGGTGCGACTTGATCGATGAAATAATTGAAGCCCCAAGATTGAATGGTACCCAAAAAACACGGGAGTACTTTTGGGGTTTTTACGCGACGTGCGTTGGTGTTTATTCGTACACTTTGAAACATGAACTGCTTAAGCCTAACTTAACTTAAGCGCTCCAGAGCAGAGCGGAGACTTAGGGGAGAGAAGGAGAGCGGACGGCAGTGCGAGCGCGCGATATGTAGACATCTGGATAAAACTGCCGCTCGACACTGCCTCCTGAAATTAAACGCCCTTTTGACGTGAACAGTTATTATAATGTTATTTCTTTCTCCTATTTCCGTTACTATATAGGGACCGGTATATTGATAATCTAACTTATGACCTGTTTCATATAGTATCTTATTATTTTTTTCTATCATTGTTCAAGCTCTTTTGTATGCTATTTCTAATCTATATTTACTTTCCTTAGCATAGTCATCTATATTATATATAAGTTCTATGTTAAATTGTTTTGGAAAATTATTTGTTTTACCAAATACTAGGTCGTATGGACAATAAATATGTGCCATTGAAGGGGTCGTGTTGAAACAAAAAACGAAATATTGAAGCCATACGTCCCAATCAGTTTTGTGGCGCCCACAATTTTCATGCTAGACACAATGTGTCTAATGTATTGGTCTCGTCAATACCTATCGATTGATCCATAACGCCACAATGCCACGCCCACTCTAACGCGCATAACGCTTAAATCTGTCTACCTCCCACATAACCACATATTGAGATCACAAGTAGGTGGCGCATTTCAATCTCGCTTTGCTGCTTGCATATCTGCATTTCCCTTTTGCTCCCATTAGCTGAGTAACGGGTATCTGATAGTCGAGGTACTCGTCTGTAGCGTTCTTCCTTGTTTTTTATATACACTGGTTCATCATCCTTTAATCTCAGTTTTTGTTTGTAAAAATTAGTTGTGCTTATTGGTTCTGTTTACAATCCAAATATATCATTACATTGGAGTGTGAAGGAAATTTTTTTGAAAGTTGAGATATTGTATAGTACAATAGTACAGCTTTTTGTTTATTTTCTAGATTAGTTTTGACTACATAGTAGTTCGAAAGTGATTCATAAGCTTAATTTCTTGATTTGGAATCAATTCACTGTTTTCTTTTGAATTTAGTTGAATATTTCTAATAGCTTGGGATCTTGCTGGCAGAAGTATTGAGTTGTTGCCAGAACTTTATGTTATTGGAACATAAATTGCAAATTTTAAGTTATTAGGTCTAATTATAAGCCAATCTTCAGATGGCTTGAAGTCTAATTGACAGTTGTATTTTTGTATAAAATCGATTCCTAAAATGCCATCACAAGGGATAGCGAAATGTAAATCCACGATATGAAAATCGTGTTGGATTATGTACTTAGTGGTCTGTATCTCAATATAACTTAACCCCTTGGATTTGGTTACCTCTTAACTTATTCCTTTTATGTCTATAATATAATTATCTGGTATGTCATGAAAGACATCAGAATTTTCTTTAACTACTAAAATGTCTGCACCTGTGTCTACTAAAAAGACAAGTTCTTTTCCTGTAGCCACATGATGGAATGATACAAATATGTTCTGACTGAGATTAACGGTATGAACCCTTTCATTTTCTACTGTTGAATATCTAAAGTGTTTTGTGAGTTTCCCGATATACTATTGGTTACTCGGATATTATTTTGGTTATTATTGTTGTGGCCTCGACTTGAGTTGCCACGGCCTCTATAGTTTCCTCTATATTGGCCTCGTCCAGTATTGTTTTGGGTACTATTGTTGTTGTAATTGTTATCACGACTACGAAAGTTACCTCTGTAATTTCCTCGTCCGCGGTTTCCGCCGCGCTGTAATATAGCACATTGTTTGGCTGTCCGGTTGCTTCTGTGCAACTGTTTACAAATTTTGATATGGCATCATTCATAGTATTGAAGGTACCAGCTTGCATGATAAGTTTTACCTTATCGATTGTACAATTTTTAGTTATAGTTTTGACTGCATGCTGAGTGGAATAACTTCTGGCTAACTATAGGGGTAAGCCATATGTTATATATGCACCTTCTAAAGATTTTGTCATCTGCTCAAGCTCTTGTGTGTACTGGTTAGCAGTTGTATTGCGTTGCTGTAGGTTCATCAGTTTTGCTAACAACACTTCTACAGTTTCGCCTTTGAGGTTGATTTTTAATCTGGAAATGACTTCAGTTATTGTTGTTTCATTTCCGATTAGATTTCTGGCGACACCTTTTAGCTTTGTTTTTATTATGGAAACTGCTAATTGTTCGTGCTCGCCTTTTATTGATTTTATTATTTTTAATGCACCAATAAAACTTGTTAAGTTTTCAGCCTTTCCATCGAAAACTGGTAAAAGCTTGGATGCTGTATTAATAAAATCAATATTAGATTGTGCCATTGTGATATTGTTGCTTATTTTGTTTTCTATTATGCTTTAACTATCATCAGAATCTGTAGAATTATCTATATCTTACATTAAAACAGCTGGAATAGTAAGATTATTTAAATCTTGCTCTTCTATTTTAGGGTTGTTTTCTGTAAGGTCTTCTGATTCTATTTGGTAAATGTCAGTTTGTTTTGTTGATTCCGGTTCATCACCAGTTTCAACTGTTATAGAAGTGTTAAGTATAGTCGGTACTGATATGTCTAAATTGAACTTTTGCTTAGTTGATATTAAATTAGATCGTAATCTGATAAAAAAAATTTTATACTTGGGACCAGTGCTCTTGATTTAATATTTCCCTCTGGCCATGTATTAGTTTTCGAGGTTTATTAAAGCATTTTACTAGTATTTCTACATGTTTTTTAATAGTATTTTTTTGAATTGGTCTGTTTTGAGTAAGTGACTTATATGATTTATCAAAGTCAACTTTTATGTTATTTTTTTTCTTATATAATTAATTCCATTCCATTATATTATGGATATGAATTATTTCTTAAAGACCATCATTACTATTGTTCTACCTAGTATTGGGTGTTCGTCTACTACTGATCTAACTTGTACACCTGGAATCGTGGATAATATTCAATGTATTAGTGGAGAAGCATCTAAATTAAATGTTTCAATATATACATTTTCTAAATCATATATGTTCACTTAAGTTTCTGAAACTAATTGCAGAATTCTTTCTTTAAAATGAGTCCCTATCATATGTATCTCTAGTTGCCTTTAGTGTATCCATTTTTTAGATAATATATTTTTATTTTATTCCATTTTCCTAAATTTTAAAAATTGATTACAGAATTATTATACCCGTTACTCGTAGAGTAAAGGGGTATACTAGATTTGTTGGAAAGTACGTAACAGGCAGAAGGAAGCGTTTCCGACCCTATAAAGTATATATATTCTTGATCAGGATCACTAGCCGAGTCGATCTAGCTATGTCCGTCTGTCCGTATGAACGCTGAGATCTCGGAAACTATAGGACCTACAATACTGGGATTAGGCATGCAGATTCCTGAGATTCCTGCGAAGCGCAGGTTTATTTCAGCAGAGTGCCACGCCCAATCTAACGCCAACAAACTTCAAAAAGTCGTAAATATGAACGTGGATATTTTGGAAACTATCAAAGATAGAGAATTGTGATCTCAGATTTAGATTTCGCAGTCTTGTACGCAGCGCTAGTTTATTACGCGAGTATGCCACGCCCACTCTAACGCCCACAAAACGCCCAAGCCTGTGGCGTCCAAAATTTTTATGCCAGATAAAAAATTTTAACTGAAATTTATTGGACTCGTCAGTACCTATCGATTGATCAAAAAAAGAAATTTGACATGCCCACGTCCATAAGACTTAAATCTGTTTACCGCCGGTAGGTGCATATCTCCATTTCCCTTTTGTCCCTTTAGCTGAGTAACGGGTACCTAATTGTCGAGGTTCCCGACTATAGCGATCTTCCTTGTTATGTTTCGGGTAGATGGCTATAGTTCCAAATTATAGAAAAAGCCCGAAAAGTGCACTGTGAGATTTCATTCCTACGAACAAGAATTTTATTTTCTACAACGCAGTGTAAGCACTTACGTTAAACCAGGTGGAAATCTCTTTATAAATGTATTCAAAAATGAGTTTTTGTTTTAGTTTGTTATTACAAAAGAACCGCTTAAGTAGTGTAAACTATTCTATTAATATTCAAATTAATTTAAAAGTGCCCGTTTCTTCAATTTTTTTGCATTAGTCAGCAACAGCTTTCGAAAAAAAATGAATTCAATTTTCACGTTCTTTTTCCACGCCCACTCTAACGCCCAAAAAAGGCTAAGAACGATTAAACCTGTAACTCGACTATAGCGTTCTTCCTTGTTTTATAGTATCGTCTTGTATTAGAGTGTGATTCAGCAAAAATATTTAAGATAAGTATAATTATATGGGTCACACAGTTCAAAACATCGGTTTTCTGTTTTCTTAGCTACACCGCGAAATCTGTAGTTGATGGAAAACTAGTTTATATGGGATTTTAACTCACAAGGATCCAGTTATTATGGAAAACTAGAAATTTTAAGCTGTGTACCTGTACCAAAAATCAAATCATATCAATCTAATCATTACAAAATTGTAAGTAATCAAAGTACGCAATCTTGGGTACTGTCGCCCTGCAACTTGCATTTCTCCTTCTATCTGATAGTCGATGGCATCGACTATAGTGCTCACTTTATTTAATACTTACACCGATATAGCCAAAACTCAAACTCATCCCCAACGCTTACAAATTCGTTTGATATTGTCAAGGTCTTGTCATTTAAAAGAGTTCGAATTAACGTTGCCCATGACACTGCGATGGCTTCCAAGTTCTTGACAAACTCTCGGTCATAGGAGATACTATCTCTTCTTATTTGTTTAACAACATATGGAACATAGAGGACGGTCATGCCTGACATTTTAAAATATATTGCAGTTAAAAATCCTAAAAACTTGTCCAATGATGTACAAAAACGTTGTTTTACATTGTCACCCCATTCTGAAAAATTTCGAAATATGGGTGCATAAATGAACTCTATTGTTCGCAAGAGGCAGCCGTCGATGTCGTCTTGTATAGTTCCGAAGTTAATCAAATCGTGAAAAGAATTAATAGATAAAGCTTGATTGGACAAACGAATGAAGTAGCATACATCGAGCACTGGAGCAACAGGGAATCCTAGGCAACCAGTAAGAACATTGCAATCGTAAAATATTGTAAGAACTAGTTCTGTTGATTTAAGCACCCACATCCTTATTATGTTAACAACCTTTACATTCCAGTCACGTTGGTCTAATGAATACAGAATTGTCATTTTCTTTACATATTCGACAAGACAAGAAATTTCCAACTCCTTTCCAGTTTCAGGTTGTTTTGCACTATGAAATAAATCAATTCTTTCAGATACTAAAAGATTTATATTAAGTGTTAAAATAATAAATAAAAGTTTGAAAATATGTTTCATACCATTGTCTTCATCAGGATTGTTGGTCACAATCCGCTTATCCTCCCACGGCACTTTAGACATTATATTTTCTCTTTTATGTTATGTTATGTTACGTTGAATTGAAACTTGTGATATTTTTCCTTACTTACAGAAGTTGAAGTTTTCCAAGCCTGCTATTACTATTACCGTTATTTGTAGAATTACTAGCTGCAATTCCGTATTCCTGTGTTTAGCTATATACGATGTTGATGAAGTGTGTCGAATGAGAGAAACACAGTTATATTGAGTTACAGCGTGCCGAATGTAAAACAAGGAAGAACGCTACAGCCCAGTACCTCGACTATCAGGTACCCGTTACTCAGCTAAAGGGAGTGAATTTATTTAGTAGATCGTACAACACATTTTTAAAATATATGAAACGTTTGAGGGCACCAAGGAACGAGTCAGTTAATAGGCTAGATAAAAGCTGTACAGCCTTGGTCACAAAAAAAGCCTTACTAGGTGGCTTGCCGCGTATGCGTATGCCCACAAAAATTCCGCATCTTGAGAAAGGTCTCGAGGGGATAAGTCAATCCTTGGCATGTTGACAGGGCGGTGTCGTACGCAGTGCGCGCACGGACGTACGACTCGTCGACCATTGAAAATCTGCATAGGGCGACAAGCATTTGTACTACATCTACATTAGGGTCCTTACGCTTGTCTGCTGGCCACTGAGTTTTATCCTACCGCAGACATTCGGGTTCATCGAACCACCTGAAGGCCCTTAGCTCCGCAACCGAACAACGTCTCGAGATAAGATCCTTAGGATTGAGGACCTCTTCGAGCTTCAAAATGCGATTTCCTACACATGTTGATAATGTTTCGGAGTTTTTACGGATCCAGTGTAATCCGGTTTATGAATCGCACCATAGAAACGTCGTGGGCTGTTTGGTTGCAAAGGCGGCAATAACCTTGAGTAGCTATTATAAACAGGCAGGGCAGTGTTTCCACGGTTTTAAGTGTAGTTTGCATTTTTTATGAGTTGTCATACCCGTTACTCGTATGCCTGTTACATTTACACTTTTACTCTACGAGTAACGGGTATAAAAATAAATGATCATCGAATCCACTTCACATAGTAGAAGTAAATACTAAAACTAAATACTTTTTCTTTCTAGTATATTGTTGAACGTTGATGCACTAAGAGCAGTACAAACAAATGGCCGAATGACACTAAGCACGTGTTTGTTACGCGTGGCGCCAATTATTATATTTCGGGCAAATACGGTTCGCAACGAAGGCACATAGAACAATTAAGACTGAAGCAAATGAGTAAAGATTTTTTTTAGTAGAGGGACAGAAGTTGAGGAACAAATTAAATGAAATCACTTTCTAAGTCACTTAAGAAGAACGCTGTAGTACCTCGACTATCAGATACCCGTTACTCAGCTAAAGGAGCCAAAGGGAAATGGAGATATGCAAGCAGCAAAGCGAGAATAAAATGCGCCACCTACCGGCGGTGGACAGATTTAAGCGTTATGGCCGTTAGAGTGGGCGTGGCAAATTTTTTTTGGATCAATCGATAGGTATTGACGATACCAATACATTTCAGTTAATATTTTTTATCTAGAATAAAAATTGTGGGCGCCACACGCTTGGGCGGTTTGTGGGCGTTAGAGTGGGCGTGGAAAACTTTTTTTTGATCAATCGACAGGCTTGGGCAGTTTGTGGGCGTTCGAGTGGGCGTGGTTCTCTGCTGAAACAAACTTGCGCTGCGTAAGAAGCTCAGGAATCTTCACGCGAGATCTCAATAGCCTAGCTCTTATAGTTTCCGAGATCTCAGCGTTCATCCGGACAGACGGACCGACGGACATGGCTAGATCGACTCGGCTAGTTATTCTGATCAAGAATATATATACTTTAAGGTGTCGGAAACGCTTCCTTCTGCCTGTTACATACTTTCCGACGAATCTAGTATACCCTTTTACACTACGAGTAACGGGTATAAAAATACAACTTGCCTTGTTTAAGTGATTAGGGTAGCTAGTATAAGGCCAAGAAACAGAACTATAAGTAGAGGGGAAGAATTCAGCAAATAAATCTGCAATATCGGGATCCGTAGATGCTTCAATAGAGTTGACAATTGACATTGACAAAGTTAAAAACTGGCTCGGATCCTTTGAAAATTCAAATTTACATCGGTTCCAATACATGGAATAGCAATGACTGTTCTGTACATTAAAATTAGTAAGAGTTACCACATGTTTTAAGGTTTCTAATTCTTTGCAACTCTTTGGTAAACCAAGGAGTCCTGTCTAACTTAGGAGAAATACAATCAGGAACACATTCACAGAAAAAGAGTTTAGGACACTAACAGTAGCACTTTTAATATCCAAACAATTATATAAATTTTTCCACTTATATTGTGAAATCATGTTGTTGAGTTTATTAAAGTCGCATTTACGAAAGCATCTACTTTTAGTTAAGGAAAGTAAAGGAAAGAGGGTATCAACACTGGGAGGACAAATTGTAAGTTCCAATGTGGGATGATACCAGTCTTCTGGCACAACTAGAGGGTCAATTCCAGATACCGTGACTAAAGACGGATCTAAAACAGTTACAAGATCTAATTGTCTGTTTAGTGAATTACGTATAAAGCTAACTTGCTGTAATGATCATTCTAACAGACCGTCAACGAAGTCATGGTCAGATAAAGGGGTAGAGACAAGTGAGTCATTGGATGGGGACCAAGAAATGTCAGGGAGATTGAAATCACCCAACACAATTAAAAGATTCCTTTCGGAAAGATAAGATAGAACAGATTTTATTGCAGCAAATGTTGCTCATAAATTACTTACTCAGGTCCAAGCGGAATATATTAACAGGTTACAAAAATAGATTAAGATTGCAAAGAAACCAACGAATTCTATGTTATTGGAAGGAAAGTATATTCTCTCCGGTGACAGATTAGAGGTAACGGCAATCTGAACCCCACCTCCCTCCGCTACGAGGAGTCTGGTCGGTCCTATACGTATTCAAATTGTTGGACAGAACTTCAGAGTCATGTATATCCGGTTTCAGCCAAGTCTCAGTTTTAGCCCTTACAAGTTTACATGCAGCAGCAAAGCGAAACTGAAATGCGGCACTTACCCCTGATCACAAAATATGGTTATGTGGGCGGTGGAAAGATTTAATCGTTATGGGCATTATATTGGGAGTGGCAAATTTTTATACCCGTTACTCGTAGAGTAAAAGGGTATACTAGATTCGTCGCAAAGTATGTAACAGGCAGAAGGAAGCGTTTCCGACCCCATAAAGTGTATATATTCTTGATCAGGATCACTAGCCGAGTCAATCTAGCCATGTCCGTCTGTCCGTCTGTCCGTCTGTCTGTGCGGATGAACGCTGAGATCTCGGAAACTTTGAGAGCTAGGCTATTGAGATTTGGCGTACAGATTCCTGAGCTTCTTATGCAGCGCAAGTTTGTTTCAGTAGACTGCCACGCCCACTCTAACGCCCACAAACCGCCCAAAACGGTAACTCCTACAGTTTTGATGCAAGATAGAAAATTTTAACTGAAATGTATTAGTCTTGTCAATACCTATCGATTGACTACGCCCACTCTAACGCTTACAAACCTCCAAAGAAAAAAAGCTATGACGTCAGAGCCAGACAATGCGAAATGTTTTTACGCGTGTATGTGTGTGTATGTAAATAGTTGCCGGCCGAACTTAGCGGCAAAGAAAAAAGCACTGCCGGCGCTCATAGAGAGCAAAGTGCGCGGCTAACTTATTCTATTGCTTCTTACGCAGCGCAAGTTTGTTTTAACGCCCACAAACCGCCAACAAACTTGAAAAAATCGTACATATGAACGCAGATGTCTTGGAAACTATCAAGGACAGAGAGTCTGCATGCCGAATCTCAATAGCCTATCTCTTATAGTTTCCGAGATCTCAGCGATTATACGGATGGACAGACGGACATGGCTAGATCGACTCGGCTAGTGATCCTGATCGAGAATATATATACTTTATGGGGTCGGAAACGCTTTCTTCTGCCTGTTACATACATTCCGACGAATCTAGTATACCCTTTTACTCTACGAGTAACGGGGATATAATGACATTAGGTGACGATCCAAGCTGACAATCTTTTTTGAACAAAAGAAAGTAATATTTTTAAGTATTTTAAATTTATAAATTTAAAATGTAAAAACTTCTTTATAAAGTCAAACAAGGAAGAACGCTATAGTCGAGTACCTCGACTATCAGATACCCGTTACTCAGGTAAATAGAGATATGCAAGCAGCAAAGCGAGAATAAAATGCGCCACCTACCGGCGGTGGACAGATTTAAGCGCTATGGCCGTTAGAGTGGGCGTGGCAAATTTTTTTTGGATCAATCGATAGGTATTGACGAGACCAATACATTTCAGTTAATATTTTTTATCTAGAATAAAAATTGTGGGCGCCACACGCTTGGGCGGTTTGTGGGCGTTAGAGTGGGCGTGGCAAACTTTTTTTTGATCAATCGACAGGTATTGACAAGACTAATACATTTTAGTTAGTGGGCCCCACAGGCTTGGGCAGTTTGTGGGCGTTCGAGTGGGCGTGGTTCTCTGCTGAAACAAACTTGCGCTGCGTAAGAAGCTCAGGAATCTTCACGCGAGATCTCAATAGCCTAGCTCTTATAGTTTCCGAGATCTCAGCGTTCATCCTTATGGGCATTATATTGGGAGTGGCAAATTTTTATACCCGTTACTCGTAGTGTAAAAGGGTATACTAGATTCGTCGGAAAGTATGTAACAGGCAGAAGGAAGCGTTTCCGACACCATAAAGTATATATATTCTTGATCAGAATAACTAGCCGAGTCGATCTAGCCATGTCCGTCTGTCCGTCTGTCCGTCTGTCTGTCCGGATGAACGCTGAGATCTCGGAAACTATGAGAGCTAGGCTATTGAGGTTTGGCGTACAGATTCCTGAGCTTCTTACGCAGCGCAAGTTTGTTTCAGTAGACTGCCACGCCCACTCTAACGCCCACAAACCGCCCAAAACTGTAACTCCTACAGTTTTGATGCTAGATAGAAAATTTTAACTGAAATGTATTAGTCTTGTCAATACCTATCGATTGACCCAAAAATTTTGCTATGCCCACTCTAACGCCCACAAACCTCCCAAGAAAAAAAGCTATGACGTCAGGAGCCAGACAATGCGAAATGTTTTTACGCGTGTATGTGTGTGTATGTAAATAGTTGCCGGCCGAACTTAGCGGCAAAGAAAAAAGCACTGCCGGCGCTCAGAGAGAGCAAAGTGCGCGGCTAACTTATTCTATTGCTTCTTACGCAGCGCAAGTTTGATTCAGCAGTGTGCCACGCCCACTCTAACGCCCACAAGCCGGCCAAGCCTGTGGCGCCCACAATTTTCATGCTAGATAAAAAATTTTATCTGAAATGTGTTGTTCTCGTCAATACCTATCGATTGACCGAAAAGTTTGCACGCCCACTCTAACGCCCGTAACGCTTAAATCTGTCTACCGCCGGTAGGTGGCGCATTTCAATCTCGCTTTCTGCTTGCATATCTCCATTTCCTTTTGGTCCCATTATCTGAGTAACGGGTATCTGATAGTCGAGGTACTCGACTATAGCGTTCTTCCTTGTTTTTTTTTGGTTTCTTCGATTGGTATTGACGAGACTAATACATTTCAGTTATAATTTTATTTCTAACATAAAAATTGTGCCGCCACAGGTTTGGGAGGTTTGTGGGCGTTAGAGTGGGCGTGGCAAACTTGTTTTTGGATAAAACAATAGGTATTGACGAGACTAATACATTTTAGTTAAAATTTTTTATCTGTCATACAAACTGTGGGCACCTCAGGTTTGGGCGGATTGTTGGCGTTAGAGTGGGCATGGCATATTCGCGGAACAAAATTTCACTGCGCTCAAAGCTACGGAATCTAAATCTGAAATCCCAATTCTCTGTCCTTGATAGTTTCCGAGACATCCGCGTTCATATGTACGATTTGTTCAAGTTTGTTGGCGGTTTGTGGGCGTTAAAGTGCGCGTGGCACGCTACTAAAACAAACTTGCGCTGCCGAAGAAGCTCAGGAATCTGCATGCCGAATCTCAATAGCCTAGCTCTTATAGTTTCCGAGATCTCAGCGATTATACGGATGGACAGACGGACATGGCTAGATCGACTCGGCTAGTGATCCTGATCGAGAATATATATACTTTATGGGGTCGGAAACGCTTTCTTCTGCCTGTTACATACATTCCGACGAATCTAGTATACCCTTTTACTCTACGAGTAACGGGGATATAATGACATTAGGTGACGATCCAAGCTGACAATCTTTTTTGAACAAAAGAAAGTAATATTTTTAAGTATTTTAAATTTATAAATTTAAAATGTAAAAACTTCTTTATAAAGTCAAACAAGGAAGAACGCTATAGTCGAGTACCTCGACTATCAGATACCCGTTACTCAGGTAAATAGAGATATGCAAGCAGCAAAGCGAGAATAAAATGCGCCACCTACCGGCGGTGGACAGATTTAAGCGCTATGGCCGTTAGAGTGGGCGTGGCAAATTTTTTTTGGATCAATCGATAGGTATTGACGAGACCAATACATTTCAGTTAATATTTTTTATCTAGAATAAAAATTGTGGGCGCCACACGCTTGGGCGGTTTGTGGGCGTTAGAGTGGGCGTGGCAAACTTTTTTTTGATCAATCGACAGGTATTGACAAGACTAATACATTTTAGTTAGTGGGCCCCACAGGCTTGGGCAGTTTGTGGGCGTTCGAGTGGGCGTGGTTCTCTGCTGAAACAAACTTGCGCTGCGTAAGAAGCTCAGGAATCTTCACGCGAGATCTCAATAGCCTAGCTCTTATAGTTTCCGAGATCTCAGCGTTCATCCGGACAGACGGACCGACGGACATGGCTAGATCGACTCGGCTAGTTATTCTGATCAAGAATATATATACTTTATGGTGTCGGAAACGCTTCCTTCTGCCTGTTACATACTTTCCGACGAATCTAGTATACCCTTTTACTCTACGAGTAACGGGTATAAAAATACAATTTGCCTTGTTTAAGTGATTAGGCTAGCTAGTATAAGGCCAAGAAACAGAACTATAAGTAGAGGGGAAGAATTCAGCAAATAAAACTGCAATATCGGGATCCGTAGATGCTTCAATAGAGTTGACAATTGACATTGACAAAGTTAACAAGGAAGAACGCTATAGTCGAGTACCTCGACTATCAGATACCCGTTACTCAAAGGGAAATGGAGATATGCAAGCAGCAAAGCGAAATTAAAATGCGCCACCTACCGGCGGTAGACAGATTTAAGCGTTATGGGCGTTAGAGTGGGCGTGGCAAATTTATTTTTGGATCAATCGATAGGTATTGACGACACCAATACATTTCAGTTAAAATTTTTTATCTAGCATCCAAATTGTGAACGTCACAGGTATTCGCGGTTTGTGGGCGTTTAAGTGGGCGTGGCAAACTTTTTTTTAGGTCAATCGATAGGTATGATGATGAGAACAATACTGTTCGGAGCAGATCGCCAGCGCCTAGTCATGCGCGCATAGGTGTACGACGTCACCTGCATCGCTCTCTGCTTATCTTTCGCCTTCTTTCTTATACCCATAAAGCTGTCGCTTATCTATTCAGCAACTACTTTGTAAGCCTGCATATGTCTATATGAAGATCTTGGAGCCAAGCTTTTTACACATTCACAGTCCGTCTGCCGCTCCGAATAAACGCTATACATTTTAATATAACCTATTCGTGCGTTATTAATTATAAATATAAGGGTGGCATATTTGTTGTCTTCCCCATAAACATTTGGTGACCCCGACGTGATAGCAGTTTTTATCGGAGTCTGCAACTCGGTTTCGCGATTGTTTAATATAGTTTAAACAAACGCTTTGTTTCGCTGTCTTTATCGTGCATTCGGTCACAAACAGACAAACATACATACATATGTGCATATAAAAGTGCACAGCCGGCCGTTTGATTTTTTGTACATTTTGCGCTGTGAAAAAGCACCAAATTTGTGTTGTGCAAATAATTCTTAACAAAGGGAATCGCATTTAATCTTTGTTAATAGCGCATATTACATATATACATGTACATATAGCCATACATACATTCGTTTGCCAGTTACATAATCCGCTGTTGCTAGGCGGGCAATTTATCGGCAAGAACAACAACAACAAAGTTAAAGGTTCCGTTGCATCTCGGCGACGCTTGTTAACCTTCACGTTTTCGCGGTAAAGGGTATACGGTGTTTTGTGCCTCTAACGCGGTCGGACATTTTACTTTACTTCATTTTCATTTCATTTTTTTTCTTTTTCGTGATTGAAAAATGTCTGATACGGAAAACTCGGTTCGGGCTCAAAATGAATCCACAAGTGACGTCGACTACTACCGAGTCAAAGCCCAATCTATTTTGCGGCAAATGAGCTCGATGAAATGCTATTTAAACGCTGATGCGGTTAATCAGTTTGACGAATCTGATTTGCTGGCGCGAATGGAATGGATCAATTCCTTAAACCAGGCATTTGATTCTGCGCAGACATCGTTGGAAAGACTGGACTTTGCAGAGATCCCGAGCGACCATCGGATTGAATTTGCTGAAGTCTTCATGGATGTGAAGGCGAAACTAAGCCGAGGCTTGGCGGCTCATCGCAAGTCACAATTGCCGGCTTCAACCGCTGCAAATTCAACATCTATTGACATCACTAATAATGCGGATCTTTCTTTTCGATCTAGAAAGCCTCGGTTGCCAAATTTGGAAATTGTTCGTTTTCATGGATCCTACTCTGAGTGGCCGGATTTTCTTGCGACTTTCACTACGGTCATCGGAAATGATGATGAGCTAAGCGACATTGAAAAATTACAATATTTGCGTTCGAGTTTGGGCGGCGTGGCTCTGGAAACCATACGATCGCTCGAACCCTCGAATGCTAATTTTAAAAAGGCTATGAATTTGCTGGTTAATCGATTTGATAATAAAGTTTTACACTTTCAGGCACATGTTCAGGCAATATTCGGTTTAAAGGGTGTCGAGAAGGGATCTTCGAAGGGTCTTCGGGAGCTGAGCGATTGCATGAATTCGCATCTGCGAGCAATTCGAACCCTGGCCAATACGCAACAAATTTTGGATGGACTTTTAATTCACATCGTCACTCGGAAACTGGATCAGAGGACGCGGGAAAAATGGGAAGAGGATTTGTCCATCACTGAGCTGTCTACCTGGGATGCTATGGAGTCGTTTTTGGAAAAGAGGTGCAGGATGATGGAAAACTTGGATCAAGCCTTGGTAACTCAAACACCAGGCCAGCAGGTGGGAAAAAACTTGCACAAATATAACCAAAATACACTTATTGCATCTGCTACTAACTCAAATCATTTGACATGCTTATTTTGCGATGCACGGGATCATTATTTGCCAAAGTGTCCTCGATTTTTAAATTTGAGTCCGAATCTTCGATATAGAGAAGCAAAGAAGTTGCACCTTTGCCTCAACTGTTTGCGCAAGGGGCATAGTTTGCAGCAATGCAAGTCGACTCACTGCAAGTATTGTCGCATGAAGCATCATTCATTATTACACATGAACCATGACCCATCCGCAACATCAACCTCATTTTCATCTCCATCATGCGATCCATCCTCGAGCTCTCAGCCATTACCATCTACTTCATCAGCATTAGTATCATGTTCGCATACATCATCGCATCCTGATCATCATTTACCAAGCCCTCCACCCAAAGCCTTAAATATTTTGCCGATCGACTACGTGTTGCTTCCAACTGCTATTATCTACGTCAGAAATAGAATTGGAGCATTTATGCCTTGCCGAGCAATTTTAGATTCGGCCTCCCAGCTAAACTTCATAACCTCTCGCTTAGCCAGCCAACTAAACTTGAATCACAGAAGATCGCAAACGTCGATTTCTGGGATAGGAGAATCTTCCATGATCTCTGATAAGACTGTCGATATTCTTGTGCAATCACGGGATGCAAGCTATCGAGCGGCATTCACAGCGGTTGTGACTCACAGTATTACTGATTATCAACCCCATTTCAATATAAATGCAACATCGTGGAGGATACCGCAAAACATTTCACTCGCTGACCCTAATTTCAATCAATCACAACGAATTGACCTTTTACTCGGCGCTGGGTTGTTTTTCGAAATAATTTCTATGGGACAAATTCATTTGGATAGGGCTTTGCCAACTCTTCAGAACACCAAGCTTGGTTGGATAGTCTCTGGAGGGTTATCATCGAACATGCCAACTCATAAGTCGGTTTTACAAGCCAGCATCAAGGACCCAGCTGATTATTCCGATGACACACTTTCCGCCATTGTAAAGCGATTTTGGGAAATTGAGGACTTCACTTCGTCTAAGCCATCTTTATTGCCGGAAGACTTGCGATGTGAGCAACTTTTTACTGAAAATTGCATTCGACTTGGAAACGGCCAATACTCTGTTCGTCTCTTGACCACTTCCGGATTCGAATCTTTAGGTGATTCTTATTGCTTGGCTCGTCGTCGTTTCAAGAGTTTGGAAGCTAAATTAGATAGAAACCCAGCCCTGAAAGCTCAGTATTCAGCATTTTTGAGGGAGTATATCGACCTAGGTCACATGTCTCTTGTAACTAAGGAACCGCCAGAAACACAATTCTTTTTGCCCCATCATTGCGTACATAAGCAGGAAAGCACGAGTACGAAGCTTCGTGTCGTTTTTGATGGATCTGCTAAAACAACTTCTGGTAGCTCTCTGAACGACTTACTTCTGGCAGGACCAACAATTCAACAAAAAATCTTCAATATACTGCTTCGCTTTCGATTTTTTAAAGTTGCCCTTTGTGGAGATATCTGCAAGATGTACCGTTGCGTGCGTGTTTCGTACCCGGATGATTTCTTGCAGTGCATCGTTTGGAGAGAGAGCTCCAGGAAAGAATTGAGTGTTTTTAAATTGAACACGGTGACTTACGGAACCAAGCCAGCTGCCTTCTTGGCTATAAGGGCCATGCATCAACTCTCTTACGATGAGGAGGAATCATTTCCTATTGGAGCAAAAATTGTTCGTAGAGATTTCTATGTGGATGATTTAATATCTGGTGGGGACTCAGTTGAGGAGGTGACAGAAATTCGTCGTCAGGTGAAGGAATTACTGTCGCGAGGCCACTTTCCAATTCGCAAATGGTGTTCGAATGAGTCAGCAGCCCTGAAGGGAGAGTCTGAATGCGACAAGGAGCAGTTAATCAAATTTCACGATGGATCGGATGTCGCCAAGGCATTGGGACTAGTCTGGGATCCATCTTCTGATCAGCTCCTATTTCATTTTTCTCAACTGCCAATCAATCAACGACCCACTAAGCGGGTTGCATTGTCGACGATTGCCAAATTCTATGATCTGATAATAACTCCTATTATCACAAAATCTAAGATTTTTCTGCAATCTCTATGGAGTGCGAACGTGGATTGGGATGATGCACTGCCAGAGCCCATTCTTTCGTCATGGGGGGAGTTGACCTCACAGTTATCGGTCGTACAGAACTTAAAATTCCCACGATTCGTACTGCAACCAAGGGCTTCCGTTGAGTTGCATGGATTCTGCGATGCTAGCATGTCAGCTTATGGAGCGTGTCTATACTTGCGATCGGAGACCAATGGAGAATCGAAAGTCCATCTGCTCTGTGCCAAGTCAAGGGTAGCTCCATTGAAGGCCTTAACAATTCCAAGATTAGAACTTTCCGCAGCGCTTTTATTGGCTGAGCTAATCGTAAACGCCAAGGAAGCCATAGATTTCGATTGCACCTTTCATTGCTGGTCGGACTCGTCCATTGTGTTGGCGTGGATTCGGCAACCTCCGAGGGAGTTTAACGTTTTCGTATCAAACAGAATCGCGAAAATTCAGGAGATGACGAAAGACATGTCTTGGCATCACGTTCCTACAAACTTGAACCCGGCAGACGTCGTATCGCGAGGATGTACCCCAAGAGAATTGTTGGAACATTCCCTTTGGGCTAACGGGCCTCCATTCCTTCTGCAAGGCTCGTCAAATTGGCCGTCCCTGCTAGACTCAGTAAAGGATCTTCCAGAGCGCCGTTCTGTGGCTCTAATTGGGGCCGTTTGCATAGACAGTTCATCAAACTGCAAATTCCTCAACTCTTTCGATAAGTTGCAGCGCGTATTTGCATACATTTATCGATTCATTTCAAATTGCAGAGCCAAATCTGCGCCGTTAAAAGGGCGACTTTCGGTGGAGGAGATCAACTCTGGAACTGTACTTCTTCTGAGGAGCATCCAACAGGTTAACTTGGCGAAGGAGTATGGAGCTCTTAGCCAGGGCAAGCCGTTTCCACAGAAAAGCAAGCTGGTTTCGCTTAGACCTATACTCGGCTCCGATGGGTTACTTCGCGTGGGTGGAAGGCTTCAGAACGCAAACTTGGACTACGACACGAGGCATCCGATACTGTTGCCCAAGGATCATCCAGTCACCAAGGCGATCATCGTTTATTATCATGAGAAATATTTGCATGGAGGATCGCAGGCGCTGCTTGCCGCATTACGGCAAAGGTACTGGCCGATTGGAGGCCGCAAGTTCGTCGCCAGCGTTATCAACAAATGCGTCCGATGTTTCCGAATGAAGCCTGTTACTTGGGAGCACGTCATGGGTAGCCTTCCAGCAAATAGAGTGCAGCCTAATCCAGCTTTTCATACCACAGGAGTGGACTATTGTGGGCCATTCTATCATAAAGCAGAGGCCAGAAATAAGGCACCCCACAAGTGCTATATCGCCGTCTTTGTCTGTTTTTCCACGAAGGCTGCTCATTTGGAAGTGGTCCAGGATCTCACGACGGATTCTTTCATCGCAGCGCTGAGGAGATTCATCAGCCTTAGAGGCAGTCCGCGTACCATTTGGAGCGACAATGCTACAAACTTTGTCGGTGCAAAGAGAGAGCTTGCCGAGCTGAAAGAGCTCTTTTTGAGCGAGCAACACACAGCATCGATATCTTCCGTCTGTTTAGCTGATGGGATCGATTGGAAGTTCATCCCTCCGCGTGCCCCGCACTTCGGTGGTTTATGGGAGGCCGCTGTGAAGTCAGCTAAATTTCACTTCTACAGAGTCGTCGGTGCATCCATCTTAGCCATCGATGAATTAAGAACTCTTGCATATGAGATTTCTGCCATCCTTAACTCCCGTCCACTCTGTCCAATTTCAGAAAATGCTGAAAGCCTTGAGGTGCTAACACCGGCGCATTTCCTGAAGGGTTCCAGCTACACTAAGTTTCCTGAGCCTGGCATTACTCATCTCCGCGAAGACCGCCTCAGCAGATGGCAGCGGGTTACCCAGATGCAGCAACATTTCTGGAAAAGGTGGAGCAGCGAGTATTTGTCCCTACTTCAAGAGAGGAGCAAGTGGCGCGTCGAAACGTCTAACATCAAGGTTGGACGCATAGTTTTGCTTAAGGAGGACAACGTTCCACCCTTGAGATGGCAGCTTGGGTGCATCCAAGAAGTCATACCCGGCGGGGACGGAGTCATCAGAGTAGCTATGGTCCGTACAGCTACGGGTCTGATCAAGAGAGCCGTCGCCAAGCTAGCCGTTCTGCCCATCGATTCCGAGATAGTTGGAACCTTACCTCTTCCAACGGGGGGAGTATGTTCGGAGCAGATCGCCAGCGCCTAGTCATGCGCGCATAGGTGTACGACGTCACCTGCATCGCTCTCTGCTTATCTTTCGCCTTCTTTCTTATACCCATAAAGCTGTCGCTTATCTATTCAGCAACTACTTTGTAAGCCTGCATATGTCTATATGAAGATCTTGGAGCCAAGCTTTTTACACATTCACAGTCCGTCTGCCGCTCCGAATAAACGCTATACATTTTAATATAACCTATTCGTGCGTTATTAATTATAAATATAAGGGTGGCATATTTGTTGTCTTCCCCATAAACAAATACATTTCACTTAAAATTTTCTATCTAGCATCAAAACTGTAGGAGTTTCAGTTTTGGGCAGTTTGTGGGCGTTAGAGTGGGCGTGGCAGTCTACTGAAACAAACTTGCGCTGCGTAAGAAGCTCAGGAATCTGTACGCCAAGTCTCAATAGCCTAGCTCTCATAGTTTCCGAGATCTCAGCGTTCATCCGGACAGACAGACGGACAGACGGACAGACGGTCAGACGGACAGACGGACAGACGGACATGGCTAGATCGACTCGGCTAGTAATCCAGATCAAGAATATATATACTTTATGGGGTCGGAAGTAACGGGTAAAAAAACTGGCTCGGATCCTTTGAAAATTCAAATTTACATCGGTTCCAATACATGGAATAGCAATGACTGTTCTGTACATTAAAATTAGTAAGAGTTACCACATGTTTTAAGGTTTCTAATTCTTTGCAACTCTTTGGTAAACCAAGGAGTCCTGTCTAACTTAGGAGAAATACAATCAGGAACACATTCACAGAAAAAGAGTTTAGGACACTAACAGTAGCACTTTTAATATCCAAACAATTATATAAATTTTTCCACTTATATTGTGAAATCATGTTGTTGAGTTTATTAAAGTCGCATTTACGAAAGCATCTACTTTTAGTTAAGGAAAGTAAAGGAAAGAGGGTATCAACACTGGGAGGACAAATTGTAAGTTCCAATGTGGGATGATACCAGTCTTCTGGCACAACTAGAGGGTCAATTCCAGATACCGTGACTAAAGACGGATCTAAAACAGTTACAAGATCTAATTGTCTGTTTAGTGAATTACGTATAAAGCTAAATTGCTGTAATGATCATTCTAACAGACCGTCAACGAAGTCATGGTCAGATAAAGGGGTAGAGACAAGTGAGTCATTGGATGGGGACCAAGAAATGTCAGGGAGATTGAAATCACCCAACACAATTAAAAGATTGCTTTCGGAAAGATAAGATAGAACAGATTTTATTGCAGCAAATGTTGCTCATAAATTACTTACTCAGGTCCAAGCGGAATATATTAACAGGTTACAAAAATAGATTAAGATTGCAAAGAAACCAACGAATTCTATGTTATTGGAAGGAAAGTATATTCTCTCCGGTGACAGATTAGAGGTAACGGCAATCTGAACCCCACTCCCCTCCGCTACGAGGAGTCTGGTCGGTCCTATACGTATTCAAATTGTTGGACAGAACTTCAGAGTCATGTATATCTGGTTTCAGCCAAGTCTCAGTTTTAGCCCATACAAGTTTACATGCAGCAGCAAAGCGAGACTGAAATGCGGCACTTACCCCTGATCACAAAATATGGTTATGTGGGCGGTGGACAGATTTAATCGTTATGGGCATTATATTGGGAGTGGCAAATTTTTTTTTTTTTGGTTTCTTCGATTGGTATTGACGAGACTAATACATTTCAGTTATAATTATACCCGTTACTCGTAGAGTAAAAGGGTATACTAGATTCGTCGGAAAGTATGTAACAGGCAGAAGGAAGCGTTTCCGACCCCATAAAGTATATATATTCTTGATCAGGATCACTAGCCGAGTCGATCTAGCCATGTCCGTCTGTCCGTCTGTCCGGATGAACGCTGAGATCTGGGAAACTATGAGAGCTAGGCTATTGAGATTTGGCGTGCAGATTCCTGAGCTTCAGTAGACTGCCACGCCCACTCTAACGCCCACAAACCGCCCAAAACTGTGGCTCGTACAGTTTTGATGGTAGATAGAAAATTTTAACTGAAATGTATTAGTCTTGTCAATAAAAAAAAATTTGGTACGCCCACTCTAACGCCCACTCTAACGCCCACAAACCTCCAAAGAAAAAAGCTATGACGTCAGAGCCAGACAATGCGAAATGTTTTTACGCGTGTATGTGTGTGTATGTAAATAGTTGCCGGCCGAACTCAGCGGAAAAAAAAAGCCCTGCCGGCGCTCAGAGAGAGCAAAGTGCGCGGCTAACTTATTCTATTGAATAATGAACCCTTTATCTATTTGTCCCATTGACGGGCAAAAGCCTTTAAAGATCTGTACATCTTTATTTATCTCTTTCAAAAAATATGAATTAGCTTAATAAATACCTATAGATTGTCCCAAAAAAACACTTCCGTTTTCAGTCCAATGCTCTCAAACCAAAGTAGTTAGGACAAGCCTTGACACTAGAGCCAGAAAACGACATACATACATACATACATACATGTATGTGTTTATGCATGTGTGAATGTAAAAAATTGCAATCTAATATCCGCGGCAAATATAATTCTTTCAAACAAAGCTATTCAACCAAATATTTTGAAATACAGAATGTGCCTTAAAATTGTGTATGTTTAGCAAGCATACATAAATATAAATGTTTTTTGTCTATTTTATGTGTTGCTTTCTCATTCTTGGCGCTGGCTGAAACAAAAGCAGAGCCGAGAAATGAGAGCAAGGGAGAGAGAACAAAGTGCGCGGCTAACTTATTTTATAGTTTGTTATCTGAGTAACGGGTATCTGATAGTCGAGGTACTCAACTATAGCGTTCTTCCTTGTTTTATATATCAAACGGGCCGGCGTAGTCCATCGGAAAACTTCCCATCATCTGGACTTGCAATCTCTTTTTGTGGATAACGCAGACCTTGCAGGAGTTAACCACTGCCTTCACCAAGTTCTTTATTCTCGGAACCCAGTATCTGGACCGAGTGAGACGCACCACTAACTGGTTGCCACCATGTAACGTAATGAGATGCGTGAATTTGACCAGAAGCCGCGAGAGTGCACATTCGTACGGCAGGATTATCGGATGTCGTTCATCGTACCGCAAACTGTCGGAGGCCGTTACGCGGCCGCATGCCCTGATTACCCCTTTCTTATCTAGAATCATGAGTTCTTCCGTGGCGGCAACGTCCTGGGCCTCTAGACGGACCCCGGAAGGCGGTGGTTGTCTTCGACATCGTTGGACAAATCGATGGACACACGCGAGGACCCGCAAAGCTCTATCTAAATTGGAAAAGCGATCTAGGAAATCTTCTGACGGCATAGACGCCACATGGACTTTAACGGCACGCTTTTCGATCTCAGTCACCGGCAGGTCGGTTCCCTGGCTGGGCCAATGATCGCGTGGACGTTGCAGCCAAGTGGGTCCATGCCACCAAAGCGGGTTATCCACCAGCTCTTGAAGGGGAACTCCTCGACTAGCCAAATCAGCTGGATTATCTTCGTATTGAACGTGAGTAGCTATTAAAAGCGGTTGTGGAGGTTTTTTAGGCGGTTTTAAATGTATTTTGTATGAGTTGTTTTTAATTGCAAGCGTGTACTCATCCCATATGCAAGCAGCAAAGCGAGAATAAAATGCGCCACCTACCGGCGGTGGACAGATTTAAGCGCTATGGCCGTTAGAGTGGGCGTGGCAAATTTTTTTTGGATCAATCGATAGGTATTGACGAGACCAATACATTTCAGTTAATATTTTTTATCTAGAATAAAAATTGTGGGCGCCACACGCTTGGGCGGTTTGTGGGCGTTAGAGTGGGCGTGGCAAACTTTTTTTTGATCAATCGACAGGTATTGACAAGACTAATACATTTTAGTTAGTGGGCCCCACAGGCTTGGGCAGTTTGTGGGCGTTCGAGTGGGCGTGGTTCTCTGCTGAAACAAACTTGCGCTGCGTAAGAAGCTCAGGAATCTTCACGCGAGATCTCAATAGCCTAGCTCTTATAGTTTCCGAGATCTCAGCGTTCATCCGGACAGACGGACCGACGGACATGGCTAGATCGACTCGGCTAGTTATTCTGATCAAGAATATATATACTTTATGGTGTCGGAAACGCTTCCTTCTGCCTGTTACATACTTTCCGACGAATCTAGTATACCCTTTTACTCTACGAGTAACGGGTATAAAAATACAATTTGCCTTGTTTAAGTGATTAGGCTAGCTAGTATAAGGCCAAGAAACAGAACTATAAGTAGAGGGGAAGAATTCAGCAAATAAAACTGCAATATCGGGATCCGTAGATGCTTCAATAGAGTTGACAATTGACATTGACAAAGTTAACAAGGAAGAACGCTATAGTCGAGTACCTCGACTATCAGATACCCGTTACTCAAAGGGAAATGGAGATATGCAAGCAGCAAAGCGAAATTAAAATGCGCCACCTACCGGCGGTAGACAGATTTAAGCGTTATGGGCGTTAGAGTGGGCGTGGCAAATTTATTTTTGGATCAATCGATAGGTATTGACGACACCAATACATTTCAGTTAAAATTTTTTATCTAGCATCCAAATTGTGAACGTCACAGGTATTCGCGGTTTGTGGGCGTTTAAGTGGGCGTGGCAAACTTTTTTTTAGGTCAATCGATAGGTATGATGATGAGAACAATACATTTCACTTAAAATTTTCTATCTAGCATCAAAACTGTAGGAGTTTCAGTTTTGGGCAGTTTGTGGGCGTTAGAGTGGGCGTGGCAGTCTACTGAAACAAACTTGCGCTGCGTAAGAAGCTCAGGAATCTGTACGCCAAGTCTCAATAGCCTAGCTCTCATAGTTTCCGAGATCTCAGCGTTCATCCGGACAGACAGACGGACAGACGGACAGACGGACAGACGGTCAGACGGACAGACGGACAGACGGACATGGCTAGATCGACTCGGCTAGTAATCCAGATCAAGAATATATATACTTTATGGGGTCGGAAGTAACGGGTAAAAAAACTGGCTCGGATCCTTTGAAAATTCAAATTTACATCGGTTCCAATACATGGAATAGCAATGACTGTTCTGTACATTAAAATTAGTAAGAGTTACCACATGTTTTAAGGTTTCTAATTCTTTGCAACTCTTTGGTAAACCAAGGAGTCCTGTCTAACTTAGGAGAAATACAATCAGGAACACATTCACAGAAAAAGAGTTTAGGACACTAACAGTAGCACTTTTAATATCCAAACAATTATATAAATTTTTCCACTTATATTGTGAAATCATGTTGTTGAGTTTATTAAAGTCGCATTTACGAAAGCATCTACTTTTAGTTAAGGAAAGTAAAGGAAAGAGGGTATCAACACTGGGAGGACAAATTGTAAGTTCCAATGTGGGATGATACCAGTCTTCTGGCACAACTAGAGGGTCAATTCCAGATACCGTGACTAAAGACGGATCTAAAACAGTTACAAGATCTAATTGTCTGTTTAGTGAATTACGTATAAAGCTAAATTGCTGTAATGATCATTCTAACAGACCGTCAACGAAGTCATGGTCAGATAAAGGGGTAGAGACAAGTGAGTCATTGGATGGGGACCAAGAAATGTCAGGGAGATTGAAATCACCCAACACAATTAAAAGATTGCTTTCGGAAAGATAAGATAGAACAGATTTTATTGCAGCAAATGTTGCTCATAAATTACTTACTCAGGTCCAAGCGGAATATATTAACAGGTTACAAAAATAGATTAAGATTGCAAAGAAACCAACGAATTCTATGTTATTGGAAGGAAAGTATATTCTCTCCGGTGACAGATTAGAGGTAACGGCAATCTGAACCCCACTCCCCTCCGCTACGAGGAGTCTGGTCGGTCCTATACGTATTCAAATTGTTGGACAGAACTTCAGAGTCATGTATATCTGGTTTCAGCCAAGTCTCAGTTTTAGCCCTTACAAGTTTACATGCAGCAGCAAAGCGAGACTGAAATGCGGCACTTACCCCTGATCACAAAATATGGTTATGTGGGCGGTGGACAGATTTAATCGTTATGGGCATTATATTGGGAGTGGCAAATTTTTTTTTTTTTGGTTTCTTCGATTGGTATTGACGAGACTAATACATTTCAGTTATAATTATACCCGTTACTCGTAGAGTAAAAGGGTATACTAGATTCGTCGGAAAGTATGTAACAGGCAGAAGGAAGCGTTTCCGACCCCATAAAGTATATATATTCTTGATCAGGATCACTAGCCGAGTCGATCTAGCCATGTCCGTCTGTCCGTCTGTCCGGATGAACGCTGAGATCTGGGAAACTATGAGAGCTAGGCTATTGAGATTTGGCGTGCAGATTCCTGAGCTTCAGTAGACTGCCACGCCCACTCTAACGCCCACAAACCGCCCAAAACTGTGGCTCGTACAGTTTTGATGGTAGATAGAAAATTTTAACTGAAATGTATTAGTCTTGTCAATAAAAAAAAATTTGGTACGCCCACTCTAACGCCCACTCTAACGCCCACAAACCTCCAAAGAAAAAAGCTATGACGTCAGAGCCAGACAATGCGAAATGTTTTTACGCGTGTATGTGTGTGTATGTAAATAGTTGCCGGCCGAACTCAGCGGAAAAAAAAAGCCCTGCCGGCGCTCAGAGAGAGCAAAGTGCGCGGCTAACTTATTCTATTGAATAATGAACCCTTTATCTATTTGTCCCATTGACGGGCAAAAGCCTTTAAAGATCTGTACATCTTTATTTATCTCTTTCAAAAAATATGAATTAGCTTAATAAATACCTATAGATTGTCCCAAAAAAACACTTCCGTTTTCAGTCCAATGCTCTCAAACCAAAGTAGTTAGGACAAGCCTTGACACTAGAGCCAGAAAACGACATACATACATACATACATGTATGTGTTTATGCATGTGTGAATGTAAAAAATTGCAATCTAATATCCGCGGCAAATATAATTCTTTCAAACAAAGCTATTCAACCAAATATTTTGAAATACAGAATGTGCCTTAAAATTGTGTATGTTTAGCAAGCATACATAAATATAAATGTTTTTTGTCTATTTTATGTGTTGCTTTCTCATTCTTGGCGCTGGCTGAAACAAAAGCAGAGCCGAGAAATGAGAGCAAGGGAGAGAGAACAAAGTGCGCGGCTAACTTATTTTATAGTTTGTTATCTGAGTAACGGGTATCTGATAGTCGAGGTACTCAACTATAGCGTTCTTCCTTGTTTTATATATCAAACGGGCCGGCGTAGTCCATCGGAAAACTTCCCATCATCTGGACTTGCAATATCTTTTTGTGGATAACGCAGACCTTGCAGGAGTTAACCACTGCCTTCACCAAGTTCTTTATTCTCGGAACCCAGTATCTGGACCGAGTGAGACGCACCACTAACTGGTTGCCACCATGTAACGTAATGAGATGCGTGAATTTGACCAGAAGCCGCGAGAGTGCACATTCGTACGGCAGGATTATCGGATGTCGTTCATCGTACCGCAAACTGTCGGAGGCCGTTACGCGGCCGCATGCCCTGATTACCCCTTTCTTATCTAGAATCATGAGTTCTTCCGTGGCGGCAACGTCCTGGGCCTCTAGACGGACCCCGGAAGGCGGTGGTTGTCTTCGACATCGTTGGACAAATCGATGGACACACGCGAGGACCCGCAAAGCTCTATCTAAATTGGAAAAGCGATCTAGGAAATCTTCTGACGGCATAGACGCCACATGGACTTTAACGGCACGCTTTTCGATCTCAGTCACCGGCAGGTCGGTTCCCTGGCTGGGCCAATGATCGCGTGGACGTTGCAGCCAAGTGGGTCCATGCCACCAAAGCGGGTTATCCACCAGCTCTTGAAGGGGAACTCCTCGACTAGCCAAATCAGCTGGATTATCTTCGTATTGAACGTGAGTAGCTATTAAAAGCGGTTGTGGAGGTTTTTTAGGCGGTTTTAAATGTATTTTGTATGAGTTGTTTTTAATTGCAAGCGTGTACTCATCCCATAATCAGTGTAATTGGTATTCCACGGAACCCTCCCGTTTTATTGCACTTCAAATATTGTGACCCCTCGTTATCTTCTGAGAATGAGCAGGAGAAAGTGAACGTGCGTACCCACGAACCCGAATCTCACCCCCTAACCTCGAGTCCTCGAGTCTAGTTTTTCTTATATGTTATACGATTCCTTTTGAGGAGTGTGTCTAGGAAAAATTAGCTGAATAATCACTTTAATGTTCAAGTTGTATAAGACTTATAGTACCACTTTTCAAGGCTTTAGGATATCGAAATTGTTTGTGTCTACGATAAAGTTAGAAGTTAGTGTATAGAAAAATTACCTGAGGATATCGAAATTGTTTGTGTCTACGATAAAGTTAGACGGGTGTGTATAGAAAAATTAGCTAGTGGGATCACTTTAAGGTTTATGTTTTAAATTTCTTATTGGGTACACTATTCAGGGTTTATATCTAAAGGCCACCCAATAATATTTATGTGTAGGATAAGAAGTTTAGTTTTAAGAATTTCTTAAAACGGTGCACTGAAGCGGAAAATTATACCGAATTTCAAATTCTGCCTCCTCCCGTATATTCCCACTACTCGTCTGAAAAAGGCAAAAAACGACGATGACCTCCGATACCATAACAAGTATACCCCCTCACTAAAAAAAAAAAAAAAATTTGGTATCATTGGAAAGCACTTTTTCAAGCCCTTTCCAATGGAATAATTTTCTCTGTTCTAAAATAAAATTGCACATTTTGAACAAAACTCACAAAATTAAAATTTCACACCTTCGCGCACAAGCAGTCATGAGCAAGGACTCGAGGGTAGGGGGTGAGATTCGGGTTCGTGGGTACGCACGTTCACTTTCTCCTGCTCATTCTCAGAAGATAACGACGGGTCACAATATTTTAAATGCAATAAAACGGGAGGGTTCCGTGGAATACCAAACACACTGATTATGGGATGAGTATACGCTTGCAATTAAAAACAAGGAAGAACGCTATAGTCGAGTACCTCGACTATCAGATACCCGTTACTCAAAGGGAAATGGAGATATGCAAGCAGCAAAGCGAAATTAAAATGCGCCACCTACCGGCGGTAGACAGATTTAAGCGTTATGGGCGTTAGAGTGGGCGTGGCAAATTTATTTTTGGATCAATTGATAGGTATTGACGACACCAATACATTTCAGTTAAAATTTTTTATCTAGCATCCAAATTGTGGGCGTCACAGGTTTTCGCGGTTTGTGGGCGTTTAAGTGGGCGTGGCAAACTTTTTTTTAGGTCAATCGATAGGTATTGATGAGAACAATACATTTCAGTTAAAATTTTCTATCTAGCATCAAAACTGTAGGAGTTTCAGTTTTGGGCGGTTTGTGGGCGTTAGAGTGGGCGTGGCAGTCTACTGAAACAAACTTGCGCTGCGTAAGAAGCTCAGGAATCTGTACGCCAAGTCTCAATAGCCTAGCTCTCATAGTTTCCGAGATCTCAGCGTTCATCCGGACAGACAGACGGACAGACGGACAGACGGTCAGACGGACAGACGGACAGACGGACATGGCTAGATCGACTCGGCTAGTAATCCTGATCAAGAATATATATACTTTATGGGGTCGGAAACGCTTCCTTCTGCCTGTTACATACTTTCCGACGAATCTAGTATACCCTTTTACTCTACGAGTAACGGGTATAACAAGGAAGAACGCTATAGTCGAGTACCTCGACTATCAGATACCCGTTTCTCAGCTAAATAGAGATATGCAAGTAGCAAAGCGAGATTAAAATGCGCCACCGACCGGCGGTATACAGATTTAAGCGTTATGGGCTTTAGAGTGGGCGTGGCAAACTTTTTTGGATTAATCGATAGGTACTGACGAGACCAATACATTTCAGTTAAAATTTTTTATCTAGCATAAAAATTGTGTTCATCACAGGTTTTCGCGGTTTGTGGGCGTTAGAGTGGGCGTGGCATATTCCCGACACAAACTTGCGCTGCGTATAAGGCTATGGAATCTAAATCTGAAATCCCAATTCTCCATCTTTCATAGTTTCCGAGATATCCGCGTTCATATTTATGATTTTTTGAAGTTTGTGGGCGATTTGTGGGAGTTAAAGTGGGCGTGGCAAACTTTTTCTTGAGTCAATCAATAGGATTTGAGGAGAAAACAAGGAAGAACGCTATAGTCGAGTACCTCGACTATCAGATACCCGTTACTCAGCTATATGGAGATATGCAAGCAGCAAAGCGAGATTAAAATGCGCCACCTACCGGCGGTATACAGATTTAAGCGTTATGGGCGTTAGAGTGGGCGTGGCAAATTTTTTTTTTTTGGATCAATCGATAGGTATCGACGAGACTAATACATTTCAGTTAAAATTTTTTATCTAGCATGAAAATTGTGGGCGTCACAGGGTTTTGCGGTTTGTGGGCGTTAAAGTGGGCGTGGCAAACTTTTTTTTAGGTCAATCGATAGGTATTGATGAGAACATTACATTTCAGTTAAAATTTTCTATCTAGCATCAAACCTGTAGGAGCCACAGTTTTGGGCGGTTTGTGGGCGTTAGAGTAGGCGTGGCAGTCTACTGAAACAAACTTGCGCTGCGTAGGAAGCTCAGGAATCTGCACGCCAAATCTCAATAGCCTAGCTCCCATAGTTTCCGAGATCTTAGCGTTCATCCGGACAGACGGACAGACGGACAGACGGACATGGCTAGATCGACTCGGCTAGTGATCCTGATCAAGAATATATATACTTTGTGGGGTCGGAAACGCTTCCTTCTGCCTGTTACATACTTTCCGACGAATCTAGTATACCCTTTTACTCTACGAGTAACGGGTATAACAACTCATACAAAATACATTTAAAACCGCTAAAAAACCTCCGCAACCGCTTTTAATAGCTACTCTTAGCTTAAGGCTTAGGAAATTCGAATGGTTGCATCGCGACATCTTATGCCAATGCTGGCCCGACCTTAACTGACCATTTGTTCATATCTTGCTTGAGATTGCCTTTCCTTAACCTATGTCGAAGTTGCACACCTTCGATATTTACCTACATCCAGACCCCTCCTACACCACGTTCACCCCCGGTAACTTGTTATCAATCCTTGTGTTCGTTTTCCTTCTAATAACCATTCTACTGGGGTATTGGGCTGCTCCTTATGTTCGAGAACCAATCGGATTGGTTCTAGGAGTACAAAATGCCTGTATGCACTCTCTGTAGATATCAACCTGTTAAGTGAACATTCTGGACTATAAAAATGACACCACTCAAATTGCTCAGGATCAGTTCTTCAAATGCCTCAGTACTGCATACCTATGGATCTAACCGTAGAATTTATCGATTCGGAAAACGAGGTTGAGATTAACAACCTGGAATTACCACCCACGCAAGATTCTGATTTTGAAATAATCGAAAACTCGGATCTGGACCTTGTGCAGGTTTCCGAAGCAGAAGATTCGGTTGATCGCCTTCTACAAAGCGTATTTCAACCGGCTGCATCGTCGACCCAAAATAGGGACCCAGGATTGGAGTCTCTTGAGTGGAGCCAGTTTCCATTGGGGACTACTACGCAGGCTTTCTTGGAATCCCTTATCACACACGAAGAAGGTGAAGATGTATTTCAGTGTGCACAGGAATTTCAATTGGACGAGGACCTATCCAGGCCAGAAGATGAGGTTTTTCCTAACGACGACCACATCTTTGAAGAACTTATGGGACCTCAGCCGCCACTGACTAACCACTATTTAACTTTGCTGGATGATGGAGATGACGACGCATTACTAGATGTTTTATTTTACCTAGATTCTTAACTAGATAATTATAAATACACGATGCATAAAGAAAAATAAAGTAAAAACTATTTTAAAATTGAGGGCTTATAATTGTTTTTTATTTATTGAACAATTTTTCTTTGCCCTACAAATACTTTTTAGCTCTGCGTTGTGAACCAATAGACGATGCATATTAAAGTCGTATCGCAACCAAATTTTCCGTACTTTGGGAAAGAAGTATCAATAATAAAAGGAGGATTTAGATTTCTGATAGGCGAATGAATTCACATGAATTGATAGAAATGTATAGTTTTTGACAAGTATAAAAGACCATGTAATTTCTGGTTAAAGAATTAGTATACAACAGTTAGGTACTAGTGCACGACGAATCCAATCTTACGCTGATCAAAAATGGTATGCATATAAATTAAAAGTAAATACTTTATCACCTATTTTTGTTGAATTTGATAGGACTTCTTAGAGACCTTAAATGACGTGAAGCCTGTGATTGGCTACACAAAAATTGAAAATCGATGTATTGGATTTGTTCCATATGGAACAAAAATAGCTCTGTATTTAACTGATAAGGACGATAAAGATGTTTGGATATTTCTACCTAAAAGTTATGTAAACATATTTTCTACAAAGACACCATTTAGGAAATTAAATGAGAATGGAATAACTCATATGGTATATAAAGGAAAAAATTCGAACAGATATAGTTGTGCTCAAATTGAATTTTTATCAGTAAATAAGTAAATTAAATAAGATTCTTCAATATAAAGAGCTGAGTTTTTAAATCCAACAACAGTCTTAAATCAGTCGCAAAAAGAAATAGTTTTCCTTAAAAATGTACGTTCAACAGATAGAACTATTCTTCATGCAATTTGAAGGCATGCTTTTCGGGCAACACCTACAAAGGATGGAGTTCCTAAAAGCTACTTTGGAGGATTTAGAGGAAAAAGAGTTGATCCATTCGAAGTTTGGATTCCATTATATACTTTGTCCCTGGAGCGACGATGATGCCTCATCTGGACCAGACACATGTCAGTGTCATATGCTGCCTGCACTGAAAGAGGAAGCCCTTAGTCTAATGATTAAATATTATAAGTTAAACAAACGTATTGCTCCAAAACCATAAATAAAACGAATTAATTTTACTTAAATATATATGTTTTATTTTTTTAATTGGTTCTTAAACATTTTTATTATTAATTTATCATTAAATGAAAAGTCGTTTTTCTTGAATTTTCTTTAAAAAAATTTAGTGTTTTCTTTTTACTTTTAAAAAGACCGAACAGCATAAAATAATGTCCGCAAGTGTTAGAAAAGTACCCCTGCAGTTGTTGCTTATTAAAAAAAAATTTATCAGCGTTAGATTTTAAATATTTTAAAAATTGTTTTTTCTGGGGATATTGACCATATGAATCGAAAAATTCTGCTGACCTACGACTATCAAAATAAAATGCAATCCAATGAGTTCCAGGTTGATCTGAAGTGTCGGTATTCGCAATTATTAGTGCGGGATACTTTAAAATAGTTTTTGGTAACCTATCCGAATGAAAAACTCCTTTAAAAATATATTTTGTCTTTGAATGCTTAGAAAGGAAATGTTCAATTTGTAAAGTATTCATTTTAAAAGAGCGTACGAATATTTCTATGCTTATCAATATCAATCATTGAATCGTATTCACAGTATACCGAGCAAGTAACTGCTTCAGCAAGTGGTTCCGAAAATGTTCCTTCGATTCTTATAGTACCTTGAGAGATTAAATTTGAACATATAGTTGAATTTAATTGATCAGCAGTTAAGTCAAAGGCTAATATAAAACTGTTTGAATCAAACATTTCCTTGGTAATTTGTAGTCCACGATCGTAATGTTTAATTCCACATGATCTAAAAAGCATATTATAACCTCTTGAGCTTTTAACCTTTTCAGCGTTCGAGTAATCGAACTCCAGAGCCTGCGAAGGAACTTGAACTACATTAACCAATAGGTTAAAGCGTTGAATTTTAAAATGTTCAAATTGAAATGGCTCTAAGGCTCGGTTTCCTGAGTATGAGCGGTTTTTAACCATACAAAGGGCCAGAAAATTTGGTATTTGACCAATAACTGCGTTGTCTATCGACAGTGTATTGTTGCCCGGATATATTGTAAATGATTTGACTGTTATGTGGTTCATGAAAAGTTATGCTTCAAGTATCTTTAAATTTGATTCAGTACCAGTTTCCATTAAATAAAACGCTGTTTTTTCAATATTGAAATTGATTCTTAAATCAACATTGTTAACAAGCAGTTTGATTTGATTGAAAATATCTCCATGAACTTTTCCGAATAACTCAACCTTGTTACTATTTTGAAACATATTTTTAAGGGTTTCATTCGAGTCCAGATAAACATATTTCCCTGCTGTTATTCTTCCAAAATTGGGAAAATAACCTTGGGAGGCCAAGTGACTTTCAGAGGCGTCACTCCAATTGTTTGCAAATACGCTCTATAGTGATAATTATTATCACTTTGCGATACCAGTATATTATTTAAATAAACTGACGAACTTCTAAATATTGAATGTAGAATATTGTTTACAACACCAACAGCATTTCCTTCAATGCTGTTGTTATCATTTTTTTTTAGTTGCACAACAACTCGTAAATAAACACTTGATAAATCTCTATACGTTTCACCATTTCCCAAGCAAACAAATTCGATTGAAGAGGCACCGTCCAAAGAAGCAATTGGGTTGTATGAGACTTCTTCAGTTCTTAGAATAGAACTTTGCGTGGGGTGTGCCGCAAACAAATCTAATTCACTTTTCATACATTCGATATGCGTACTCATTTTGCTTTAGAAAAAATATCTTTAATATTTAATTTTCTTGTTGATTTTTATACCCGTTACTCGTAGAGTAAAAGGGTATACTAGATTCGTCGGAAAGTATGTAACAGGCAGAAGGAAGCGTTCCGACCCCATAAAGTATATATATTCTTGATCAGGATCACTAGCCGAGTCGATCTAGCCATGTCCGTCTGTCCGTCTGTCCGGATGAACGCTGAGATCTCGGAAGCTATGAGAGCTAGGCTATTGAGATTTGGCGTGCAGATTCCTGAGCTTCTTACGCAGCGCAAGTTTGTTTCAGTAGACTGCCACGCCCACTCTAACGCCCACAAACCGCCCAAAACTGTGGCTCCTACAGTTTTGATGGTAGATAGAAAATTTTAACTGAAATGTATTAGTCTTGTCAATAAAAAAAAATTTGGTACGCCCACTCTAACGCCCACTCTAACGCCCACAAACCTCCAAAGAAAAAAGCTATGACGTCAGAGCCAGACAATGCGAAATGTTTTTACGCGTGTATGTGTGTGTATGTAAATACCCTTCAGTTCTGCAGTAGGGACGCGGTGACATGGCTCAAGGCAAAAAGCTTTTTTGTTTTTTTTTTTGTGCCTAAAACGCTGTGCCGCTGTTGACGTCAGCAGAGAAGTCGGCGCAGTGTAGAAGACTGTCTACGAAAACGATCGTGCAACAAAGAGAGACAGATATTCGGAGCTTCCCTCTCTTTCTTTGTCTTATAATCTGCCTGCACTCGGCGCTCTCAGAGACAAATTTCGGCAGGTCCGTTATTTCTTTTGAGTCTCTCTTTATGTTCGGCTAGCGACTAATGCGGAAAAATTTTCGTGGCACAGCGACATGTGAATGCCCTAACACTTTAGGAGCATTATTGTATATCGAAAAAAAACAACTAATATTGTTTTATAAAAGTAAATTATTTGATTATAGTAAATTTAATTTACTTTTAATGTTATGCTTACGTATTATTCATTAATATTACAATATACTTTTTTAGTTAAATTATAGAAATTTAGTTCGTTAAAATTTATTTAAATATTTAAAACATTTTAATAGTACCATTTTTAAAGAACTCATTTTGTATTTTTTACTCAAAAAAGTAAAAATTGTGTAGTCGGATATTTTTCGCTTTAGAAAGGGTATAGGTGCAATGGCACGCGCCAACTGCGAAGAGATAACAAAAGAAATCAAGTAAAGGGGTGAGAGGAAGACTTGGTTCATTCTGTTTGAGTTATTGAAAGGGAAGCAAGCAATTTAAAATGTGCTCAGCAGATTTACTTCTTTCGTTTTTTAAAGTGAAAATAATAAAGTCAGGTAAGTGTTACATTAAGTTGAAGATGTTGTGCATTGATCTTAGTTTAAAGTATAAAGGTATTCAATGGGTTCCGTTAGCCGAAAGTGGATGATGAAATGTTTTGCGCCAATAAAAATCCTGCAAAGGGTGAAACACAGCTCTAAAAGGTAAATATGCAAATAAACAAATAAAACGCATTTTTTAAGCATATGACCATAATTTTTTATCAGGAGCGTAGGCCAAGGATTCGGAGGACCCGGGCAAAGGTTTAAGGAAGGCGATGACCAATGTAAAAAGCAAATTAACGTAACATAAAATTAGGCTTACTAACAATAATTGTCCTTTAACAGAAAACCTAAATAACATTTTTTAATTAAAATATATTTAAAAGTGTATACAAATTTATGTATTTTAAATTCTATAAGTAAAAAGAATTTTGATTTTCACAAGTGATTTCACTTGGGACGTGTCACTTGCAAGTGATTTCATAAGTGAAAACTCATGGAAAAAATTTGATTTTCACAAGTGATTTCACTTGGGACGTGTCACCGGCACGTGATAGGCCATACGAAAAATGAGCATAAGGAACAAGTGAAATCCCGTGGGACTTCGAAAAATTTTCATTTGAATTTTCACTTGTGAAAATGCGGACATCCCATACAATTTTCTATATGGAGCGTCACTTGTTCTCCACTTGTGCAAGAGGACTTGTCCCACGGGATTCACAAGGTGATTCACAAGTGAAACTTTTTTTTTGGAACTGAAGGTTAGTTGCCGGCCGAAAGTTGCCGGCAAAGAAAAAAGCCCTGCCGGCGCTCAGAGAGAGCAAAGTGCGGGGCTAACTTATTCTATTGAATAATGAACCCTTTATCCATTTGTCCCATTGACGGGCAAAGACCTTTAAAGATCTGTACATCTTTATTTATCTGTTTCGAATTAGCTTAATAAATACCTATAGATTGTCCCAAAAAAACTTTTCCGTTTTCAGTCCAATGCTCTCAAACCAAAGTAGTTAGGACAAGCCTTGACACTAGAGCCAGAAAACGACATACATACATACATATGTATTTATGCATGTGTGTGGACGTAAAAAATTGCAATCTAATATCCGCGGCAAATAGAATTCTTTCAAACAAAGTTATTCAACCAAATATTTTGAAATACAAATTGTGCCTTAAAATTGTGTATGTTTAGCAACAATACATAAATATAAATGTTTTTTGTCTATTTTATGTGTTGCTTTCTCATTCTTGGCGCTGGCTGAAACAAAAGTAACGGGTATCTGATAGTCGAGGTACTCGACTATAGCGTTCTTCCTTGTTTTATTTCTAACATAAAAATTGTGCCGCCACAGGTTTGGGAGGTTTGTGGGCGTTAGAGTCGGCGTGGCAAACTTTTTTTTGGATAAAACAATAGGTATTGACGAGACTAATACATTTTAGTTAAAATTTTTTATCTGTCATACAAATTGTGGGCGCCTCAGGTTTGGGCGGTTTGCGGGCGTTAGAGTGGGCATGGCATATTCGCGGAACAAATTTTCACTGCGCTCAAAGCTACGGAATCTAAATCTGAAATCCCAATTCTCTGTCCTTGATAGTTTCCGAGACATCCGCGTTCATATGTACGATTTTTTCAAGTTTGTTGGCGGTTTGTGGGCGTTAAAGTGCGCGTGGCACGCTACTGAAACAAACTTGCGCTGCCGAAGAAGTTCAGGAATCTGCATGCCGAATCTCAATAGCCTAGCTCTTATAGTTTCCGAGATCTCAGCGATTATACGGATGGACAGACGGACATGGCTAGATCGACTCGGCTAGTGATCCTGATCGAGAATATATATACTTTATGGGGTCGGAAACGCTTTCTTCTGCCTGTTACATACATTCCGACGAATCCAGTATACCCTTTTACTCTACGAGTAACGGGGATATAATGACATTAGGTGACGATCCAAGCTGACAATATTTTTTGAACAAAAGAGAGTTATATTTTTAAGTATTTTAAATTTATAAATTTAAAATGTAAAAACTTCTTTATAAAGTCAAACAAGGAAGAACGCTATAGTCGAGTACCTCGACTATCAGATACCCGTTACTCAGGTAAATAGAGATATGCAAGCAGCAAAGCGAGAATGCGCCACCTACCGGCGGTGGACAGATTTAAGCGTTATGGCCGTTAGAGTGGGCGTGGCAAATTTTTTTTGGATCAATCGATAGGTATTGACGAGACCAATACATTTCAGTTAATATTTATACCCGTTACTCGTAGAGTAAAAGGGTATACTAGATTCGTCGGAAAGTATGTAACAGGCAGAAGGAAGCGTTTCCGACCCCACAAAGTATATATATTCTTGATCAGGATCACTAGCCGAGTCGATCTAGCCATGTCCGTCTGTCCGTCTGTCTGTCCGTCCGGATGAACGCTGAGATCTCGGAAACTATGGGAGCTAGGCTATTGAGATTTGGCGTGCAGATTCCTGAGCTTCTTACGCAGCGCAAGTTTGTTTCAGCACAGTGCCACGCCCACTCTAACGCCCACAAACCGCCCAAAACTGTGGCTCCTACAGTTTTGATGCTAGAATAAAAATTTTAACTGAAATGTATTGTTCTCATCAATACCTATCGATTGACCCAAAAAAAAGTTTGCCACGCCCACTTTAACACCCACAAACCGCGAAAACCTGTGACGCCCACAATTTTCATGCTAGATAAAAAATTTTAACTGAAATGTATTGGTCTCGTCGATACCTATCGATTGATCCAAAAAAAATTTTAACACGCCCACTTTAACGCCCACAAACCGCGAAGACCTGTGACGCCCACAATTTTCATGCTAGATAAAAAATTTTAACTGAAATGTATTGGTCTCGTCGATACCTATCGATTGATCCAAAAAAAAATTCTTTTAATCTCGCTTTGCTGCTTGCATAAATCCCTATAGCTGAGTAACGGGTATCTGATAGCCGAAGTACTCGACTATAGCGTTCTTCCTTGTTTTTATCTAGAATAAAAATTGTGGGCGCCACACGCTTGGGCGGTTTGTGGGCGTTAGAGTGGGCGTGGCAAACTTTTTTTTGATCAATCGACAGGTATTGACAAGACTAATACATTTTAGTTAGTGGGCCCCACAGGCTTGGGCAGTTTGTGGGCGTTCGAGTGGGCGTGGTTCTCTGCTGAAACAAACTTGCGCTGCGTAAGAAGCTCAGGAATCTTCACGCGAAATCTCAATAGCCTAGCTCTTATAGTTTCCGAGATCTCAGCGTTCATCCGGACAGACGGACCGACGGACATGGCTAGATCGACTCGGCTAGTTATTCTGATCAAGAATATATATACTTTATGGTGTCGGAAACGCTTCCTTCTGCCTGTTACATACTTTCCGACGAATCTAGTATACCCTTTTACTCTACGAGTAACGAGTATAAAAATACAATTTGCCTTGTTTAAGTGATTAGGGTAGCTAGTATAAGGCCAAGAAACAGAACTATAAGTAGAGGGGAAGAATTCAGCAAATAAAACTGCAATATCGGGATCCGTAGATGCTTCAATAGAGTTGACAATTGACATTGACAAAGTTAACAAGGAAGAAGGCTATAGTCGAGTACCTCGACTATCAGATACCCGTTACTCAAAGGGAAATGGAGATATGCAAGCAGCAAAGCGAGAATGCGCCACCTACCGGCGGTGGACAGATTTAAGCGTTATGGCCGTTAGAGTGGGCGTGGCAAATTTTTTTTGGATCAATCGATAGGTATTGACGAGACTAATACATTTTAGTTAAAATTTTTTATCTGTCATACAAATTGTGGGCGCCTCAGGTTTGGGCGGTTTGTGGGCGTTAGAGTGGGCATGGCATATTCGCGGAAACAACTTTTCACTGCGCTCAAAGCTACGGAATCTAAATCTGAAATCCCAATTCTCTGTCCTTGATAGTTTCCGAGACATCCGCGTTCATATGTACGATTTTTTCAAGTTTGTTGGCGGTTTGTGAGCGTTAAAGTGCGCGTGGCAAGCTACTGAAACAAACTTGCGCTGCCGAAGAAGCTCAGGAATCTGCATGCCAAATCTCCATAGCCTAGCTCTTATAGTTTCCGAGATCTCAGCGATTATACGGATGGACAGACGGACATGGCTAGATCGACTCGGCTAGTGATCCTGATCGAGAATATATATACTTTATGGGGTCGGCAACGCTTTCTTCTGCCTGTTACATACATTCCGACGAATCTAGTATACCCTTTTACTCTACGAGTAACGGGGATATAATGACATTAGGTGACGATCCAAGCTGACAATTTTTTTTTGAACGAAAGAGAGTAATATTTTTAAGTATTTTAAATTTATAAATTTAAAATGCAAAAACTTGTTTATAAAGTCAAACAAGGAAGAACGCTATAGTCGAGTACCTCGACTATCAGATACCCGTTACTCAGGTAAATAGAGATATGCAAGCAGCAAAGCGAGATTAAAATGCGCCACCTACCGGCGGTATACAGATTTAAGCCTTATGGGCGTTAGAGTGGGCGTGGAAAAAATTTTTTTTGGATCAATCGATAGGTATTGACAAGACCAATACATTGGTTAAAATTTTTTATGTAACATGAAAATTGTGGGCGTCACAGGTTTTCGCGGTTTGTGGGCGTTAATTGGGTCAATTGATAGGTATTGATGAGAACAATACATTTCAGTTAAAATTTTTAACCTAGCACCAAAGCTGTAGGAGTTACAGTTTTGGGCACAGAAACAAACTTGCGCTGCGTAAAAAGCTCAGGAATCTGCACGCCAAATCTCAATACCCTAGCTCTCATAGTTTCCGAGATCTCAGCGTTCATCCGGACAGACAGACAGACGGACATGGCTAGATCGACTCGACCAGTGATCCTGATCAAGAATATATCTACTTTATGGGGTCGGAAACGCTTCCTTCTGCCTGTTACATACTTTCCGGCGAATCTAGTATACCCTTTTATCCAAAAAAAACCCAAAGACTTATAACATAAATACCTCACTCAATTTGAAACTTGAATCAAATAATAACAAAAAAGAACGCTATACTCGATTAACTCGACTGTTAGATACCCGTTACTCAGCTAAAGGGACAAAAGGGAAATGGAAACATGCAATCAGCAAACCGAGATTGAAATGCGCCACCTACCCGCGATCTCAATATATGGTTATGTGGGCTGTAGACAGATTTAAGCGTTATGGGCGTTAGAGTGGGCGTGGCAAACTTTTTTTGGGTCAATTAATAGGTATTGACGAGGCTAATACATTTCAGTTAAAACTTTTTTCTTGCATGAAAATTATGACCCCCACAGGCTTAGCGGTTTTGTGGGACTTAGAGTGGTCGCGGAAATCTTTTTTTTTCTCAATCGATAGGTACTGACGAGACTAACACATTTCAGTAAAAATTTTTTACCTAGCATTAATATTGTGGGTGCCACAGTTTTATCGAATGAAAGTTCAAAATCATTTGTCAAAAGATATTCGGATACTTTAAAATTATTATACTGTTAAGCAGTGATATATCTTATTATCTTACGGCCCAGATTAGTGCAGGCTATATTATTTATTAAAGTAGTACCTTTAAAAGTAATTAAAAATTACCAATTTAGATGAGTACCCTTACCAGTATTATAACCATTTATAGAAATGTTTCTCTTTTTAGTAGTCTAGTAAAAAAGTACTTTCCGAGCGTAAATTGCAAAAACTATTAAATATTTCTGTGTCTAAATTAAAAATTACATAGTACCTATTGTTCAATTTAGCGACATGATTATCAATTAATAGTTGTCAATGATTGTGTGAAATGTTTCTTGCGTTATACACTTCGCAACGGTTTGTTATTGTTACTCTTAGAGGTTTTGCAATTTTTGCGTAGTTTTTTTTTTGCTTCTAAGCTCTCTAATGTTTTTATACCCGTTACTCGTAGAGTAAGGGGTTTACAAGATTCGTCGGAAAGTATGTAACAGGCAGAAGGAAGCCATACCGACCCCATAAAGTATATATATTCTTTATTATTATCACTAGCCAAGTCGATCAAGCCATGTCCCTCTGTCCTTCTGTCCGTATGAACGCTGAGACCTCGGAAACTATAAGAGCTACTATACTGGGATTAGGCATGCAGACTCCTGCGCAGCGCAAGTTTGTGCGAAAATGAGGGCGATCAGCATAACCGAAAGCGACTAGAAAATGTCTTACGTTGCGCAACACCCATCAAACAGTGACCTTGCCATAATTTGAAGCAACACTACAAAAGTGATCTCATGCTTCATTTTTTTCGAAATTTGCGCGCAGGAAACGTTCTCTAAAATTAAAAAACGTGTTGATCAAAGAGTTCAAAGCCGAAGTAAATAGTGCTAAATTGCAAAAGTTGCTATCCGAAAGGAAATTCGAAAACAATGAAAGTGTTTAGGAATATCATCTCAACATGAAAGAAATTGCTTCTAGTCGCAGTGTAGACAACAGTGCACTCAATAATATGTGATTGATGCCGTCAATGTGATTGTACAATGCCAAAGAGTTCAAGGAAAAATTGAAGTGCTACGAGAAAATTCGCGAAAAATCCGAAAAGCCTAAAATTTACGAAGACATGTCGAAATACCCGATAGGTAAAGAAAGTGCGGGTCATAAGAAAGTGTCAATGCAAAGAAAATTACATTGCTTCAACTGTGATGCCGGTGGCCATACATCTAATCAGTGCCCTAATCGAAACAGTCGTCGAAAGTGCTTTAACTGTAAACATTTGGGACACATTTCGAAGGACTACCCCATAGGGAAGATAGAAACGGTTAAAACTCCGAAAAATACGCGCAAAGTATCCGATGACAAACTTTTGATGTGAAAAGAGATTTATATGTTATATAACAAGTACGCAGACCTTATTGACAAAGGCAGCCAATACAACATTGTAAGTGAAACAACGTACGTAAGCTTGAACAAGCCAAAACTAAGTGCAATGAACATTTTTCTTATCGGTTTCGGTATTATAGATGATCAAATCGAGCAATGGCTCAAGGACGGAATCATCGAGCATTCTGAATCCAACTACAGCAGTCCGGTCGTCCTGCTAAGGAAACGCGATAACACACCTCGACTTTGCATTGACTACAGAAGGATTAACAAGGTAATAGTACGAGATATGTTTCCCCTTCCCTTGATCTCAGTACAATTATACCGTATGCAAGATGCCCATGTATTCAGCACGATGGACCTCAAAAACGGGTTTTTCCAAGTTGATGTCGATGAAAAAAGCCGCAAGCTAACATGCTTTGTAACTTACAATGGCCAGTACCAGTTCCTGAAAGTCCTTTTTGGACTCTCGAATTCTCCAGGCATATTTCAAAAACACGTTAAGCAGTAGCCAATCTCAAGACAATCGTCAAGCGATGTGAAAAGTATGGTTTAATTATCAACCTAAAGAAATGCTGCTTGTGAGGAGTATGGTTTAATTAACAATCTAAAGAAATGCTGCTTCCTAAAACGGAAAATCGAGTTTCTAGGCCATTGTATTGAAAACCAATCGTTTAGCATCTCTCCCAACAAACGCAGGACGAGGAGTTAAAAGCCATAATAGACATACTTGCTGAAAAATCTATCCACAACAATTTCTTTTTACGATCTTTTTACGACGACGAACTAATAGTTGTACCACCGTTCCTTCAACGTGAAACCATTCGGCAGGCTCATGAAAAAGGACATTTTTCGAAACCGATTTTTTGGGACCTTTCGAATCAACCCACAAGGCGTACGAGCACATTCTTGCTGTCATTGACGAATTCACCAAATTTTGTTGGCAATATCCTAAGAAATCAACGTCCTCTAAGGACGTAATGACTAGAATAGGAGCTCAGAGCGCAATATTTGGAAATCCTGCTCAAATAATATCCGACCGAGGCACAGCGTTCACTTCAGACGAGTTCAAGAAGTATTGTGAGAACGAGGGCATTGAACTTCACGCAGTAACAACTGGAGATCCGAGAGCAAACGGTCAAGTCGAACGCCTCAACGCCAAAATTGTATCTGTACTGTCCAAACTGTCTAAAGATGATCCCAGCAAGTGGTAAAAGTTCGTAAGCCAGGTGCAGCAGACAATTATTTCGACGTACACACACAACCCATTCGAACTTCTTGTAGGCATCAAGATGCGCACTAAAGCAGACGTCCAGTCGATGGAAATGATTGAGCAAGAGTTGATACAAATGTTTCAGGACAATCAAGACGAGATCCGCAAAGCTGCAAAGCAACAGATCCTGGCTATGTAGAATAAAAGCAAGCACTCATACAACCTCACGTAGACCAGCAGCAACATACAAAGCTGGCGATATTGTCGCTATCAAACGCACGTAACTACCTTGTTACAAAAGTCAAAACGAACGACACTTACAATGTTGTAAAGGATTCGCTAAATACGGACGGACCAAGATACACTACCTCTTGCGCTGAGTATATGAAGTCGTGGATGAAAATATCCTCCAAGGACGACGAGGATACATTCGGGACGAATGCTTAGAAAAATGGCCGAGTTGTGGGAATAGGTCTGGCATCCTTGTCTGCCGAACACACCACAGATGAACAGATGATGAAAAAGGAAGTCTTGGACAAGCACTTAGAACGAGAGAGACGGAGAAGAAAGACGTGAAATATATACGAAGTAAAAGAACGACGCTGCTAAAATCCCTATTAAATAAACTATATTCAGAACTACTTATCACTATTATTTTTATATAAAACAAGGAAGAACGCTATAGTCGAGTACCTCGACTATCAGATACCCGTTACTCAGCTAAATAGAGATATGCAAGTAGCAAAGCGAGATTAAAATGCGCCACCTACCGGCGGTATACAGATTTAAGCGTTATGGGCGTTAGAGTGGGCGTGGCAAATTTTTTTTTGGACCAATCGATAGGTATTGACGGGACCAATACATTTCAGTTAAATTTTTTTATCTAGCATTAAAGTTGTGGGCGTCACAGGTTTTCGCGGTTTGTGGGCGTTAAAGTGGGCGTGGCAAACTTTTTTTTGGGTCAATCGATAGGTATTGATGAGAACAATACATTTCAGTTAAAATTTTCTATCTAGCGTCAAAACTGTAGGAGCCACAGTTTTGGGCGGTTTGTGGGCGTTAGAGTGGGCGTGGCACTGTACTGAAACAAACTTGAGCTGCGCATGAATCTCAGGAATCTGCGTGCCTAATCCCAGTATTGTAACTCTCATAGTTTCCGAGATCTCAGCGTTCATACGGACAGACGGACAGACGGACATGGCTAGATCGACTCGGGTAGTGATCCTGATCAAGAATATATATACTTTATGGGGTCGGAAACGCTTCCTTCTGCCTGTTACATACTCTCCGACGAATCTAGTATACCCTTTTACTCTACGAGTAACGGGTATAACAAGGAAGAACGCTATAGTCGAGTACCTCGACTATCAGATACCCGTTACTCAGCTAAATAGAGATATGCAAGTAGCAAAGCGAGATTAAAATGCGCCACCGACCGGCGGTATACAGATTTAAGCGTTATGGGCTTTAGAGTGGGCGTGGCAAACTTTTTTGGATTAATCGATAGGTACTGACGAGACCAATACATTTCAGTTAAAATTTTTTATCTAGCATTAAAATTGTGGGCGTCACAGGGTTTTGCGGTTTGTGGGCGTTAAAGTGGGCGTGGCAAACTTTTTTTTGGGTCAATCGATAGGTATTGATGAGAACATTACATTTCAGTTAAAATTTTCTATCTAGCATCAAAACTGTAGGAGCCACAGTTTTGGGCGGTTTGTGGGCATTAGAGTGGGCGTGGCAGTCTACTGAAACAAACTTGCGCTGCGTAGGAAGCTCAGGAATCTGCACGCCAAATCTCAATAGCCTAGCTCCCATAGTTTCCGAGATCTCAGCGTTCATCCGGACAGACGGACAGACGGACAGACGGACAGACGGACATGGCTAGATCGACTCGGCTAGTGATCCTGATCAAGAATATATATACTTTGTGGGGTCGGAAACGCTTCCTTCTGCCTGTTACATACTTTCCGACGAATCTAGTATACCCTTTTACTCTACGAGTAGCGGGTATAAAAATACATTTCACTTCAAATTTTTATTCTAGCATCAAAACTGTATGAGCCACAGTTTTGGGTGGTTTGTGGGCGTTAGAGTGGGCTGAAAGAAAGAGTATTGTAGCTGTTTATGGGGAAGACAACAAATATGCCACCCTTATATTTATAATTAATAACGCACGAATAGGTTATATTAAAATGTATAGCTTTTATTCGGAGCGGCAGACGGACTGTGAATGTGTAAAAAGCTTGGCTCCAAGATCTTCATATAGACATATGCAGGCTTACAAAGTAGTTGCTGAATAGATAAGCGACAGCTTTATGGGTATAAGAAAGAAGGCGAAAGATAAGCAGAGAGCGATGCAGGTGCCGTCGTACACCTATGCGCGCATGACTAGGCGCTGGCGATCTGCTCCGAACATACTCCCCCCGTTGGAAGAGGTAAGGTTCCAACTATCTCGGAATCGATGGGCAGAACGGCTAGCTTGGCGACGGCTCTCTTGATCAGACCCGTAGCTGTACGGACCATAGCTACTCTGATGACTCCGTCCCCGCCGGGTATGACTTCTTGGATGCACCCAAGCTGCCATCTCAAGGGTGGAACGTTGTCCTCCTTAAGCAAAACTATGCGTCCAACCTTGATGTTAGACGTTTCGACGCGCCACTTGCTCCTCTCTTGAAGTAGGGACAAATACTCGCTGCTCCACCTTTTCCAGAAATGTTGCTGCATCTGGGTAACCCGCTGCCATCTGCTGAGGCGGTCTTCGCGGAGATGAGTAATGCCAGGCTCAGGAAACTTAGTGTAGCTGGAACCCTTCAGGAAATGCGCCGGTGTTAGCACCTCAAGGCTTTCAGCATTTTCTGAAATTGGACAGAGTGGACGGGAGTTAAGGATGGCAGAAATCTCATATGCAAGAGTTCTTAATTCATCGATGGCTAAGATGGATGCACCGACGACTCTGTAGAAGTGAAATTTAGCTGACTTCACAGCGGCCTCCCATAAACCACCGAAGTGCGGGGCACGCGGAGGGATGAACTTCCAATCGATCCCATCAGCTAAACAGACGGAAGATATCGATGCTGTGTGCTGCTCGCTCAAAAAGAGCTCTTTCAGCTCGGCAAGCTCTCTCTTTGCACCGACAAAGTTTGTAGCATTGTCGCTCCAAATGGTACGCGGACTGCCTCTAAGGCTGATGAATCTCCTCAGCGCTGCGATGAAAGAATCCGTCGTGAGATCCTGGACCACTTCCAAATGAGCAGCCTTCGTGGAAAAACAGACAAAGACGGCGATATAGCACTTGTGGGGTGCCTTATTTCTGGCCTCTGCTTTATGATAGAATGGCCCACAATAGTCCACTCCTGTGGTATGAAAAGCTGGATTAGGCTGCACTCTATTTGCTGGAAGGCTACCCATGACGTGCTCCCAAGTAACAGGCTTCATTCGGAAACATCGGACGCATTTGTTGATAACGCTGGCGACGAACTTGCGGCCTCCAATCGGCCAGTACCTTTGCCGTAATGCGGCAAGCAGCGCCTGCGATCCTCCATGCAAATATTTCTCATGATAATAAACGATGATCGCCTTGGTGACTGGATGATCCTTGGGCAACAGTATCGGATGCCTCGTGTCGTAGTCCAAGTTTGCGTTCTGAAGCCTTCCACCCACGCGAAGTAACCCATCGGAGCCGAGTATAGGTCTAAGCGAAACCAGCTTGCTTTTCTGTGGAAACGGCTTGCCCTGGCTAAGAGCTCCATACTCCTTCGCCAAGTTAACCTGTTGGATGCTCCTCAGAAGAAGTACAGTTCCAGAGTTGATCTCCTCCACCGAAAGTCGACCTTTTAACGGCGCAGATTTGGCTCTGCAATTTGAAATGAATCGATAAATGTATGCAAATACGCGCTGCAACTTATCGAAAGAGTTGAGGAATTTGCAGTTTGATGAACTGTCTATGCAAACGGCCCCAATTAGAGCCACAGAACGGCGCTCTGGAAGATCCTTTACTGAGTCTAGCAGGGACGGCCAATTTGACGAGCCTTGCAGAAGGAATGGAGGCCCGTTAGCCCAAAGGGAATGTTCCAACAATTCTCTTGGGGTACATCCTCGCGATACGACGTCTGCCGGGTTCAAGTTTGTAGGAACGTGATGCCAAGACATGTCTTTCGTCATCTCCTGAATTTTCGCGATTCTGTTTGATACGAAAACGTTAAACTCCCTCGGAGGTTGCCGAATCCACGCCAACACAATGGACGAGTCCGACCAGCAATGAAAGGTGCAATCGAAATCTATGGCTTCCTTGGCGTTTACGATTAGCTCAGCCAATAAAAGCGCTGCGGAAAGTTCTAATCTTGGAATTGTTAAGGCCTTCAATGGAGCTACCCTTGACTTGGCACAGAGCAGATGGACTTTCGATTCTCCATTGGTCTCCGATCGCAAGTATAGACACGCTCCATAAGCTGACATGCTAGCATCGCAGAATCCATGCAACTCAACGGAAGCCCTTGGTTGCAGTACGAATCGTGGGAATTTTAAGTTCTGTACGACCGATAACTGTGAGGTCAACTCCCCCCATGACGAAAGAATGGGCTCTGGCAGTGCATCATCCCAATCCACGTTCGCACTCCATAGAGATTGCAGAAAAATTTTAGATTTTGTGATAATAGGAGTTATTAAACCGAGTGGATCATAGAATTTGGCAATCGTCGACAATGCAACCCGCTTAGTGGGTCGTTGATTGATTGGCAGTTGAGAAAAATGAAATAGGAGCTGATCAGAAGATGGATCCCAGACTAGTCCCAATGCCTTGGCGACATCCGATCCATCGTGAAATTTGATTAACTGCTCCTTGTCGCATTCAGACTCTCCCTTCAGGGCTGCTGACTCATTCGAACACCATTTGCGAATTGGAAAGTGGCCTCGCGAGAGTAATTCCTTCACCTGACGACGAATTTCTCTCACCTCCTCAACTGAGTCCCCACCAGATATTAAATCATCCACATAGAAATCTCTACGAACAATTTTTGCTCCAATAGGAAATGATTCCTCCTCATCGTAAGAGAGTTGATGCATGGCCCTTATAGCCAAGAAGGCAGCTGGCTTGGTTCCGTAAGTCACCGTGTTCAATTTAAAAACACTCAATTCTTTCCTGGAGCTCTCTCTCCAAACGATGCACTGCAAGAAATCATCCGGGTACGAAACACGCACGCAACGGTACATCTTGCAGATATCTCCACAAAGGGCAACTTTAAAAAATCGAAAGCGAAGCAGTATATTGAAGATTTTTTGTTGAATTGTTGGTCCTGCCAGAAGTAAGTCGTTCAGAGAGCTACCAGAAGTTGTTTTAGCAGATCCATCAAAAACGACACGAAGCTTCGTACTCGTGCTTTCCTGCTTATGTACGCAATGATGGGGCAAAAGGAATTGTGTTTCTGGCGGTTCCTTAGTTACAAGAGACATGTGACCTAGGTCGATATACTCCCTCAAAAATGCTGAATACTGAGCTTTCAGGGCTGGGTTTCTATCTAATTTAGCTTCCAAACTCTTGAAACGACGACGAGCCAAGCAATAAGAATCACCTAAAGATTCGAATCCGGAAGTGGTCAAGAGACGAACAGAGTATTGGCCGTTTCCAAGTCGAATGCAATTTTCAGTAAAAAGTTGCTCACATCGCAAGTCTTCCGGCAATAAAGATGGCTTAGACGAAGTGAAGTCCTCAATTTCCCAAAATCGCTTTACAATGGCGGAAAGTGTGTCATCGGAATAATCAGCTGGGTCCTTGATGCTGGCTTGTAAAACCGACTTATGAGTTGGCATGTTCGATGATAACCCTCCAGAGACTATCCAACCAAGCTTGGTGTTCTGAAGAGTTGGCAAAGCCCTATCCAAATGAATTTGTCCCATAGAAATTATTTCGAAAAACAACCCAGCGCCGAGTAAAAGGTCAATTCGTTGTGATTGATTGAAATTAGGGTCAGCGAGTGAAATGTTTTGCGGTATCCTCCACGATGTTGCATTTATATTGAAATGGGGTTGATAATCAGTAATACTGTGAGTCACAACCGCTGTGAATGCCGCTCGATAGCTTGCATCCCGTGATTGCACAAGAATATCGACAGTCTTATCAGAGATCATGGAAGATTCTCCTATCCCAGAAATCGACGTTTGCGATCTTCTGTGATTCAAGTTTAGTTGGCTGGCTAAGCGAGAGGTTATGAAGTTTAGCTGGGAGGCCGAATCTAAAATTGCTCGGCAAGGCATAAATGCTCCAATTCTATTTCTGACGTAGATAATAGCAGTTGGAAGCAACACGTAGTCGATCGGCAAAATATTTAAGGCTTTGGGTGGAGGGCTTGGTAAATGATGATCAGGATGCGATGATGTATGCGAACATGATACTAATGCTGATGAAGTAGATGGTAATGGCTGAGAGCTCGAGGATGGATCGCATGATGGAGATGAAAATGAGGTTGATGTTGCGGATGGGTCATGGTTCATGTGTAATAATGAATGATGCTTCATGCGACAATACTTGCAGTGAGTCGACTTGCATTGCTGCAAACTATGCCCCTTGCGCAAACAGTTGAGGCAAAGGTGCAACTTCTTTGCTTCTCTATATCGAAGATTCGGACTCAAATTTAAAAATCGAGGACACTTTGGCAAATAATGATCCCGTGCATCGCAAAATAAGCATGTCAAATGATTTGAGTTAGTAGCAAATGCAATAAGTGTATTTTGGTTATATTTGTGCAAGTTTTTTCCCACCTGCTGGCCTGGTGTTTGAGTTACCAAGGCTTGATCCAAGTTTTCCATCATCCTGCACCTCTTTTCCAAAAACGACTCCATAGCATCCCAGGTAGACAGCTCAGTGATTGACAAATCCTCTTCCCATTTTTCCCGCGTCCTCTGATCCAGTTTCCGAGTGACGATGTGAATTAAAAGTCCATCCAAAATTTGTTGCGTATTGGCCAGGGTTCGAATTGCTCGCAGATGCGAATTCATGCAATCGCTCAGCTCCCGAAGACCCTTCGAAGATCCCTTCTCGACACCCTTTAAACCGAATATTGCCTGAACATGTGCCTGAAAGTGTAAAACTTTATTATCAAATCGATTAACCAGCAAATTCATAGCCTTTTTAAAATTAGCATTCGAGGGTTCGAGCGATCGTATGGTTTCCAGAGCCACGCCGCCCAAACTCGAACGCAAATATTGTAATTTTTCAATGTCGCTTAGCTCATCATCATTTCCGATGACCGTAGTGAAAGTCGCAAGAAAATCCGGCCACTCAGAGTAGGATCCATGAAAACGAGCAATTTCCAAATTTGGCAACCGAGGCTTTCTAGATCGAAAAGAAAGATCCGCATTATTAGTTATGTCAATAGATGTTGAATTTGCAGCGGTTGAAGCCGGCAATTGTGACTTGCGATGAGCCGCCAAGCCTCGGCTTAGTTTCGCCTTCACATCCATGAAGACTTCAGCAAATTCAATCCGATGGTCGCTCGAGATCTCTGCAAAGTCCAGTCTTTCCAACGATGTCTGCGCAGAATCAAATGCCTGGTTTAAGGAATTGATCCATTCCATTCGCGCTAGCAAATCAGATTCGTCAAACTGATTAACCGCATCAGCTTTTAAATAGCATTTCATCGAGCTCATTTGCCGCAAAATAGATTGGGCTTTGACTCGGTAGTAGTCGACGTCACTTGTGGATTCATTTTGAGCCCGAACCGAGTTTTCCGTATCAGACATTTTTCAATTACGAGAAAGAAAAAAAATGAAATGAAAATGAAGGAAAGTAAAATGTCCGACCGCGATAGAGGCACAAAACACCGTATACCCTTTACCGCGAAAACGTGAAGGTTAACAAGCGTCGCCGAGATGCAACGGAACCTTTAACTTTGTTGTTGTTGTTCTTGCCGATAAATTGCCTGCCTAGCAACAGCGGATTATGTAACTGGCAAACGAATGTATGTATGGCTATATGTACATGTATATATGTAATATGCGCTATTAACAAAGATTAAATGCGATTCACTTTGTTAAGAATTATTTGCACAACACAAATTTGGTGCTTTTCCTCAGCGCCAAATGTACAAAAAATCAAACGGCCGGCTTTGCACTTTTATATGCACTTATGTATGTATGTGTGTTCGTATGTTTGTGCCCGAATGCACGAAAACGACAGCGAAACAAAGCGTTTGTTTAAACTATATTAAACAATCGCGAGACCGAGCTGCAGACTCCGATTAAAACTGCAATCACGTCGGGGTCACCAAATGTTTATGGGGAAGACAACAAATATGCCACCCTTATATTTATAATTAATAACGCACGAATAGGTTATATTAAAATGTATAGCTTTTATTCGGAGCGGCAGACGGACTGTGAATGTGTAAAAAGCTTGGCTCCAAGATCTTCATATAGACATATGCAGGCTTACAAAGTAGTTGCTGAATAGATAAGCGACAGCTTTATGGGTATAAGAAAGAAGGCGAAAGATAAGCAGAGAGCGATGCAGGTGCCGTCGTACACCTATGCGCGCATGACTAGGCGCTGGCGATCTGCTCCGAACAGTAGCTCTTATAGTTTCCGAGATCTCAGCGTTCAACCGGACGGACGGACAGACGGACTTGATCCTGATCAAGCACATATATACTTTATGGGGTCGGAACCGCTTTCTTCTGCCTGTTACATACATTCCGACAAATCTAGTATACCCTTTTACTCTACGAGTAACGGGTATAATTACAATTAGTAGGACTTTTCATTTAAGATAGAAGAACCTATCCCACAGTAGGGTAATCCTACTCCGGATTCTAGCCTAAAAAATGGTCAAAAAATGATTAACCGTTCCTGTTGGTTCTCTTTTGTTCTTTTTTATTTTGATTCCATCTGTTCTGATTACAGTTGTTGTTGATATAATTATTACAACCCTGTTTATTGTTATACCTTGGCCTATGCTGAACCTGTAGGGATTCATCTGCGTCCATCGGTTCTAGCTTGCTTTGCTGAATATTGGAATTTCCTTTATTATAGGAACTATATTAAGGATTATACTGTCTGCCCTGATTCCAACTATGATTTTTATTCTGGTTGTAATTAGTAACATTCTGGTTACCGGGTTGGTTAAAACTCAAGTTAGTAGTGTTGCTCTGATTGCTATTTTAGTTATTATGGTTATATTGCCTGGGTTTATTATTTGAGTTTTGATTTGGGCCCGCTAAATTTTTGCTTTCTAGTTCTTGTACTTTTACCATTGCGTTCGGTAAGTCTGGCGGATTCATAGAAAATATTCGGTCTAAGTCATGGCCGTTGAGGCCAGTTATGAATATTCTTAGTGCTGTCCTGTTGTGTTTTTCTTTAATTTCAGCAGTTAATGGTTTATTCCTGCCATAAGTCATAATGGTTTTTGTTACAGCCGACCCCTTAATGAAAGCTTCTAACAGCACTGCTTTATAATCCGATGATTTTTATTAGTTAAATCAAATTACAAAATCAAAATTAAATCAAGAGCTTTAAAAAATCTTCCTCTCCTATTGAGGATCGCACTGTAACTGTATGGTCTTTCGATTGTCGGCGAGATGTTGATTGGTGTCGGATGCAACCGATGAATTTATGTAAATTAATCGACTTTCAAAATGTACTGGGGCGGTAACATTCCCCTCCACGTAAACAGCTATGGGGTGTTTACATTTACTTAGAAGCAACGTCCAGTACAGCTATTTTGGTTGCTGGCCGTACCATAATACCATGTTGAGTCTTAATAGTGGCAGATCGAACTTGACCATCTTTGGCTGTGACGACCTCTGTAATTCGTCCTTTGGGCCAAAGGTTCCTGGGTAGATTTTCGTCCACTACGATTACGACGTCGCCAACTGCCAGAGGATGTCGTTTGGGAAACCATTTGGATCGCTTGGTGAATATTGGCATGTATTCCTTCACCCACCTCCTCCAGAAAAGATCGGCTAGTTCGTTTGCCTGGCGCCAACGTTGTCTTGGGCTTGACTCGCTTGTCAGTGGAGGCTTGAAGCCGTCTGCGGATCCTAGCAATAAATGGTTGGGAGTAAGTGCGTCATCGTCTTCTGCCTCCAAGGAAACGAAGGTCAGTGGACGGGAGTTTATTACGTATTCTGCACTTATAAGAGCATTTTTGAGACTTTCGTCGTTGTAATTGGCGTTCGGGGAAATGGATTTGAGTACCATTTTAATCGATCGAATTAAACGTTCCCATGCCCCGCCCATGTGTGGTGCGGCAGGTGGATTGAAGCGCCATTTAATTTTGTCATATTTTATAACGAGCTTGTCGAACTCAACATTTTTTAGCTTCTCTTTGACAATCTTTTCGGTTGCTTTGAAATTTGTTCCATTGTCAGAAAATATTTCCTTGGGCGTCCCGCGTCGCGACATAAAGTTTGCCAGGCACATTATGCAAGAGCTAGTGTCAAGGCTGTATGAACTGCGCGCAGAGTGAGGCATGTAAATATAACACCCCACCGTTTTTCTTTTTGTCGGCCTACGTTAACGAGAATTGGACCGAAGAAATCCACTCCAGTGTATGTAAAGGGCCTCTCGAAGCTGGCGACTCTAGCTGGCGGTAGTGGTGCCATCTGAGGTGGTTCCGGGATCGCCGAATTATTTTTGCATCTTTGGCACGCTTTCCGTACGGATTTGTAAGTAACACGTAACTGGGGAATAAAATATACGGATTAGATAAATTGTTCCCTCGTGAAGCATGTGATGGATTGTTTCGTGAAATTCCTTTACTATAAGTTGAGTGATGTGGTGGCGCTTTGGCAAGACAATTTGGTCTCGGCTTTGATTTATTGTGTCTGAACGGCCTTGAGTACGCATTATTCCATCACTATCTATGTAAATATTCAGTCCAATCAATACGCTGGGCTTACTTATGAATCCGTTTGACTGAAGAGTCTCGAGTTCCGATTTGAAATTATCTTGTTGTGCTTTCCTGAAGAGTAGGTTTTTGGCCGTAGTCAGTTGTTCGAGCGTAAGAATTTTTTGCAGTTTCTCAGCTTTGCATCTAGCTCGTAGAATGTCCAAGTATAACAGAAAAGTAGCCGTTGCTCGGTATAAGCGCTTCCAATCAGAAAAGCGCTCAACGTATAATGGTACCACTACTATGCTTTCTTTTCTGATTATCAAGACCGTTTTTTTAATCTCATCATGGTCGACTTTGTTAGAAGGGCACAAAGTGGGCTGTTTTGGCCACTGGTCCTTTGACTGTTGAAGAAATGATGGGCCGTTAATCCATTCCTGTGAGTTTGGTTTGCTGATAAACTTTGTCGCCATGTCTGCTACGTTAAGCTTTGTTGGTACCCAATGCCACTGACCAGCGTTTGTGGTCTCCAGGATTTCTCCTACGCGATGCATTACAAAAGAGTAAAAATTACGCGGGTCCATCGTCAGCCAGGAAAGTACTGTCCTTGAATCGGTCCAGTAAGTGTGTTGATCGACGCTTATGTTGCGAATGCTCCGCACTTTGTAGGATAGACGTGCGCCGATTACGGCAGCAAGTAGTTCCATGCGGGGTATTGAAAGTGGCTTGAGGGAAGCCACCTTACTTTTTGCTGCGATCAGTGAGACGGTGATATCATCCCCTTTTCCTATCCGAAAGTAACACACGGCGGCATATCCGTACTCACTGGCGTCCACGAAAGTATGTAGTTCAACAAAATCTGCCATACAAAGTAAGGGCGAGTAATGGCGCGGTACTTGAACAGTTGTAGCTTGGGGTAGCAAGTCTTTCCATTTCGACCAAAAACTCAGCTGAGGTCCTGGTAAGATGTCGTCTCAGCCTATGCCTGTGCGCCAAATTTCCTGAAGAAGCATTTTGAGGCCAATAGTGTAGCAGGATAAGAATCCTAATGGATCAAATATGGACATCAACACTTGCAGTACCTCGCGTTTGGTTGGCAAGGCTTCTTCCGAAAGGACGTTTCTTTTCATTCGTGCAAATCTGAAAACATATTTAAACATGTCAGTTGCTGGTTCCCAAAACATACCGAGGACCTTTTCTGGATCTCCGAGTTCCTTTGGCGACTGTAGATCGAGGGAATCACCCTGCAAATGTTTCAAGACTTCGGGTGAATTAGAAGCCCAGTTCCTTATATTGAAACCTCCAGCTGCGTGTATGTCTCGGACCTTTAGGGTAACCTTGATTGCTTCATTTTCGTCGCCTAGGCTAGGTAATGGCTTCGAACGCACGCGGGCTTTGCAGCTTGTTCTTGTCCGCGTTCTTGTCGCGAACATAATGAGCAATGCATGGCGCACAGGATATTCCGAATGTCATAGATCACATTACAAAGGTTCTGATTGCTTGCGTTTCGTTGTTATACCATACAAAACGTTGAGCGTGAGCATCTGATTCCAGGATTCGAATTTGGTGGAACATTTCAGCAATGTCGCCACAAACAGCTATCTTACCAACTCGAAACGCCATTAATACTTCGGTAAGTGGATGTAGTAAATCGGGGCCGGTATACATGAAGTCGTTGAGTGACTTCCCGTGGGATTTAGCAGCCGCATCCCAGACGAGGCGGACCTTTTGAGGTTTATTAGGATTGTGGGTTATAAATATTGGTACCACACGCGTTCGGGCTGTTTAAGGAGTTCGGCACTGGACAGTTCGGATGCATACCATTTTTCGAGTAGATTATTTATTTGCATCTCAATTTTGCCAAGAAGATCAGGTTCTCGGTTTATCTTAGCCTTTAGACATTTTAGCCGTTTCATTGCGTAGTTGTAGCTTTCCGGAAGAGTTGGATTATTCTCGCGCCATAGAAGTCCTACTTGATAATGTCCTTCATTCTTTGAACAAGTTTTATCCAATATTTCCAGGGCTTTCTCGTCATCCACGGAACAAAACGTCTTTGGAGTAACAGTTTCAACGCAAAAACTTTCTTTAATGCTCTTTTCAATCTCGTCCCAGTTGCACTGGCAGTGGTGCATGGAAAATGCAGTTTTGGAGCTTGTGGAGCCTTGCAGTCCCCAGCCGAGAATACACTTAGACGCAATGGGATCATTCCATTTTCCTTCTCTGAGCCTTCGTGGTACAGCGAGCTTCCAGTTGTTGGTTCCAATAAGAATCATTGGTTCGGCATTCGAATAAGATTGTAGGGGTATTCCATCTAGATGTGGAAACTTGATGCGCAATTCATGTACGTTCACCGTCTGTTTTGGCAAGCCTAGGTTTTTCACAGTATGGACATTATTTAGCCAATATGTTTTAGTGGCGCCTGCCCCGGCGACTCGAATATTGCAGCGTACGGAACTGCCCTCTCTTCTGGTGGTTTGATTGGTCCACTGCATACAGATCGGTTCGGGGTGCCACTTATGTTTAAACGCTTAAAGAAGGATTCGTCTATAAGTGTGACCGAAGAGCCTTCGTCCAGGAAAGCAAAGGTGTCAACTTTAATATTGTCACATTGGACATGTATTGGCACGATACGAAAATATTGTTCAACTTCTGCTGAATTGACTTGGTGAGACGTGACAACGTTGATATTGGGCTTGCCTTTGTGAAGTAAGGGATGATGCCTTGACTCACATCCTCCAACACCGCATGCATTAGTAACGGAGCATCTACGGCCAAGAACTTTCAGGCACTTAAAACAGAGCCTGTTGTCGCGAACAACTTGTTGCCTTTCTTCGTAAGTGAGATTTTTGAATTGTTCACATTGAGCGACTTGATGCTGTGCGCTTTGGCATACGAAGCAAGGTGAGTTCTCGGATCGGTAGGAATTGTGTGGGTGTTCCTCCGATTCCGCATGTTGCGGCTGTACATCATTGTAGCTGGTATGAGTATGTACATTATTCGTCATTGAGTATGAGGTTGAAACGACTGTGGAGGCTGCTTCTGCGATCTTATACAACTAATCGCTAAATGCTTTTACATTTGCTATGGATCCATCTTTTGGGTGCATTGCCCAGTTCAGCTTATATTGATTTGGAAGTTTGTCAACCAACTCGCGAACAAGCATAGGGTTGTTTAGATGTGCATCTAGTTGACAGGCCTCCATGGTAGCACAGATGTTGCGAACAGCAAGGGCGTAGTCGATAAATGAATCCAGCCTGTCCTTGTTTACTGAAACTCATTTAGCTTTCTCAATTAGGCGATCCAGAATTTGATCTGGACGACCAAAGAATGTTTTCAATGTGCTTATAACCTCGGGAACCATGGTTGGCAACAAAAGCTTGTCTCGTACTAGATCGTACGCTTTCCCTTTAAGACATTTTTGAAGTCGAAGCATATTTTCGACATTTGAAAAGCCGGCAGCAGAAGTGCTGCTTTCAAAGGCGCTTATAAAGGTGGGCCACTCGTCTGGGTTTCCGTTAAATGTAGGTAAATCAGCTGGTAGTATATGTCGAGCTGATAATTGAACGCTGCTGGGGCCCATTGTCGTGGGTGTCCATGTCATGTTGCGATCATGTTGGCGTGACAAAATATTATATTTTTGTTCAATATATCTCTGCTCTACCCTTCTCGCAAGGAGGGCAGGCCCAGCCTTTAAGGTTATTTGCGCTTTCTTCACGCACACAAGAGAAATGGTACCAGGTCTTGCAATTATCACATTGAACCCATATTATGTCTTTCCCGGGTCGATCTTTTTTGCAAGCACCGCATATCGAGGTATCATCTCCCCGTGGAAGCATTTTTAATTGTTCGCGAAATTGATTTCGGTTGTGAGCTTCTCTGCCTGTTGGGGGAAAATTTATTTGCTTTCGCAAGCTATGCCCCTACTCACAGCCTTAGTTGGCAGAAAGGCAAACCGAGGAATCAGAATATAGTTTTGTTCTTTTTGGTTTTTTTTACCACGAAACACTAACACCAATACGCGGAGTGTCTTCGCAAGAATCTATTTGTCAGTTTCTGTCTTCGGTTGGTGTGTATACACTGATTATAAATGTCGCAGTTGATTTAAAGTTCGTGTCACGACTATTGTTAATGTACGGGACTGCGGAACTTTATTGTTCTTAAGACGCAGTCGAGTACCAATTAATAGTTAACCCGCTGTTGGAACTAGATTAGGTTTAATATTGTTACTACGGAACTTTATTGTTCAGACGCAGCAACTTGTGGTGTTTTGTTTTTTTGTACTCTCGTATATTTAGATTTTTTAAAGAATGTTACAGCCGACCCCTTATGAAAGCTTCTAACAGCACTGCTTTATAATCCGATGATTTTTATTAGTTAAATCAAATTACAAAATCAAAATTAAATCAAGAGCTTTAAAAAATCTTCCTCTCCTATTGAGGATCGCACTGTAACTGTATGGTCTTTCGATTGTCGGCGAGATGTTGATTGGTGTCGGATGCAACCGATGAATTTATGTAAATTAATCGACTTTCAAAATGTACTGGGGCGGTAACAGTTTTATTTATTAGAAGAGCTAATTTTTTATTAACTAGTCCATAATATTCCATTATGGACAGTTTTCCTTTACTTACTACTCCTAAGTCTTATTCAATTATATAAATTGGACGTTAATCGCTAAAAACAATGTCCAAAATTGCCATTATGGCGTCAAAATTTAGTACTGTTACATTATTTTTCTCAAGATTGACATGCTGAAAACAATCTCGCTACCTTTAGCATATTGCCCCATAGCTATTTCTGCTGATTTCCTCCAACACACATATTTGTCTTCCTCACCTTTAAATTCCCTGACTGATTTTTTAATTTCAAATGAAATTTCACAATTACTATTTGGGTCAACAACTTCTACTAGAAAATCTTCAACCTTTTTTATATTCAGGGGTTTCACAGAAACCGGCGACGGATTTGGGAACGGTTGGTTTGGAAACCACCACATCAAAACCGTAGGTGTCACAGAAACTCGAGCGATTTCCTTTTTTCGGAAGTATTACCGAAAAATGCTCTGCTGAGGAACTTGTGAGATGGTTCTAAAGTCGCCTAGCTGGGGCAACCGAGCGGGTCGCAGGTTGCGGATAGCAGACGACCTCTCTCGAGGCGAACTGTGAATAAGCTGGTGGGAGAAGTCAAACACGGAATCGTGGACGGAAACCCCAGTAAATAAACAGTCCCAAACAGCCAGGGGGTATATTGCAATTGTTCAGCCGCATCTAAGTAATTGCTTTACACCATCCCACTCCCAACACAACACCTACCCATCTCCCCTCCCAAAACAACATATCACTCCGGGCCGAGCTACGGTGTAATATGCACCGTGCCAAGAGTCAGCCTGGCTGGGGGCCCGGATCAAAAACTAGTCCAGTCTCAAACGGATCTCTGTCCGGGCGGACTTTTCCCCTTCTCCGAAACTCGTGAAATTTATTATGGAATCGAAAGAAGTTATTAAAAAACCAAACACAGAGACGGGAATTCTAATAAAACCCTCGGATAAGCTGAACAGTGGTTCCAACATCCGCACCGGCTCGGTCTCGAAAGGGCCGCATCCCAAACTGGAGATGACGGGTGGCAGAAAGCCAGCCGCGAACGGCTCCGCCACGGGCGCTTCTGCGCCTTAAGCAGCGGTAGGCACTGCCAGGGCGCTCGGGCCACCCGGTGGCGCCAATAAATACACTTATGCAGAAAGACGGACTGCCGCTCAGATTCTGCGCTCTCATACTAAGAGGTACATTGCCACACCTTTGCCTGAATGGCTAAAGAAGGTAGAATGGGCAAGGAAGGTGATTCCTGACTACGGGCATGATAAGCCCACACAAGAAGGGGCTCAGGCGAAAAGGCAACAATCCCTCGATCTACCCGGACCATCGGCAAAGAGATCTAAGATCCAGCCATTGGTCCCTTTCGCCCAAATTACCAAGGACCGAGTTTAACTCGGTCTCATAGACAAGGGCAATCCGGAGGGCAGGATTCCCAGGAACAAGTGGAGGCACCTGGTGGGCCGGAGCACGGCTACTCTACTGATTCGTCGTTGAGCAGAGAGATGCGAGCGCTCGAAACGGATATCCAGGACGTGGACCTCAGCGACACAGAGGAGGCCGACGTCACTGTGGTGGAGGTAGCAGAAGTAGATGTCAATAAAGCTTCTACAAATCAACTTATACCACAGTTGCTTCGCCTGACCGAAGGCGGATCCGACCTAGTCCTAGTACAGGAACATTGGGTAGTAGGATGCTAGGTCGCTGGACTAGGAACAAAGGAATACAAGCTAATGCTTGATCCCAAAGAAGGTAAAGTTCGAAACTGCATATTAGCCAGAAGGCATCTTAGTATATTTCTGCTTCGCAATTACAGCAACGGAGACAACACCGCAGTAAGTCTGGAGCTGCAAAGTGGCTCTATAAGGGTCCTATCGGCCTACTTGGCCTTTGAAAAGGAAAACCCCCCAGATGCGCTGGTCAGAGGACTGTCAGAGGAATGCGAAAAGCTCAGGAAAGGTTTCACACCCAGTGGGGTTGCCCAAACAACAACGACAGAGGTGAGTCTTATTTTGATTATACCCGTTACTCGTAGAGTAAAAGGGTATACTAGATTCGTCGGAAAGTATGTAACAGGCAGAAGGAAGCGTTTCCGACCCCATAAAGTATATATATTCTTGATCAGGATCACTAGCCGAGTCGATCTAGCCTTGTCCATCTGTCCGGATGAACGCTGAGATCTCGGAAACTATAAAAGGTAGGCTATTGAGATTTGGCGTGCATATTGCATACCTGCAAGCCACGTCTATCAAAGTGCAGTCAGGCAACGGAAACCTCACCATAGCCGCTGTCTACTGCCCGCCTCGATTTACAATTTCTGAAGGACAATTCATGGACTTCTACAACTTGCTTGGAGTCCGCTTTATAGCTGCAGGGGACTATAATGCCAAACACACGCACTGGGGATCACGCCTTGTGACTCCCAAAGGAAGGCAATTATACAATGCAATCATAAAACCGAACAACAAATTAGACTATGTTTCCCCTGGCAGCCCCACATACTGGCCAACAAACCCCAGGAAAGTTCCAGACCTAATAGACTTTGCGGTGACAAAAAACATTCCCCGCAATATAATAAGCGCCAAAGCGCTTTCGGACCTGTCGTCAGACCATTCGCCAGTGCTAATAACTCTTCTTCAAAGCACAAGAACCACAGATCACCCCCTCAGGCTGACGTCGCACAGAACCAACTGGTTAAAATATAAAAAGTATGTAAGCTCACACATCAAATTAACACCTCACTTCAACATCGAAGCGGACATCGACTGCTCTACCGATGCTCTTGAAGAAGTATTCGTGGAGGCAGCCACTATCTCAACACCACAAGGCAGGGACGCGCAAACCAACCACTTCAAAACTAATCTGCAAATTGAACGGTTAGTCCTAGAAAAGAGGCGCCTGCGACGTGCCTGGCAAGCCAACAGATCGCCGTCATCAAAACAACGTCTTAAGGAAGCCACTCGCTCACTAAATCGAGCTCTAAAGCAAGAAACAGAAAATGCACAGCTGCAGTACATTACAAAACTATCGCCAACCAGTACAAAACATCCTCTGTGGAGGGCTCACCCAAATCTGAGCTCTCCAATCGAAACAGTGACTCCGATAAGAAACTCATCTGGCATCTGGGCCCGCAGCGACGAAGATAGAGCCGAAACTTTTGCGTTACATCTAAGAAACGTCTTCCAGCCGAACCCTGCCACTGGTTCATTTTTCCTACCACAAATCGAATCTGAATCTATTTCCCTACCACCATTGTTTCAGCCAAAGGAGATCGCGAAAGTCATTGGGGAACTGAAACCAAAAAAGGCCCCTGGCGGTGACCAAATAACCCCAAAAATGTTAATCGAACTTCCAAACTCTGCCATTGAGGTTATCTGTAAGCTCTTCAATGGGATTATAACTCTCGGCTACTATCCGAAAAAATGGAAAAAATCTATTATCATTATGATACCGAAGCCCGGAAAAGACCACACAATTCCGTCATCCTACAGACCAATTAGTTTATTATCGTGTCTGTCTAAGCTGTTCGAAAAATGCCTTCTAACTCGCATAACACCATATCTAGGAGCACACAATGTTATCCCTGCTCATCAATTTGGATTTCGTCAAAACCATGGAACAATAGAACAAGTTAACAGAATAACATCAGAAATACGCACAGCCTTTGAGCATCGGGAATACTGCAGCGCAATATTCCTCGATGTATCTCAAGCCTTCGATCGAGTATGGCTAGATGGCCTCATGCACAAAATCAAAACACACTTACCTGATTACACTCACAAGCTTCTTGAGTCGTATCTATACAACAGGACCTTCGCAGTAAGGTGCAATACAACAACATCCGACGACTACATTATCAAAGCTGGAGTCCCGCAAGGAAGCGCGCTAGGGCCTACTCTGTTCCTCCTATACACAGCGGATATTCCCACGAACGAGCAGCTAACAACATCAACGTTCGCTGACGACACCGCAATTTTAAGTCGCTCGAGGTGCCCAGGCCGAGCCACAACACAGCTAGCAAACCACCTCCTCGTAGTAGAGAGGTGGCTATCTGATTGGCGGATTAAAATAAATGAACAAAAATGTAAACACATAACGTTTACTCTCAACAGGCAAACATGCCCTCCACTATTATTGAATAATACGCAGATTCCCCAAGTCAACGATGTAACGTATCTCGGCGTCCACCTTGACAGACGACTAACCTGGAGAAGACACATCGAACGCAAGAAAGTACATCTAAAACTAAAGGCCAGCAGCTTCCACTGGATTCTTAACGCTCGTTCGCCCCTGCGTCTGGACTACAAGGTTTTGCTCTACAACTCCACTCTCAAGCCCATCTGGACATATGGCTCCCAGCTATGGGGGAACGCCAGCAGAAGCAACATAGACATTATACAGCGCGCTCAATCGAAAATCCTGCGAACTATCACTGGGGCACCATGGTATATTCGCAACCAAAACATCCACAGGGACCTAAGCATTCTTACCGTTAAAGATGAAATAGACAAACAAAAAGCGTCCTACAACGAAAAACTCTCTGTGCACCCCAATCGCCTCGCAAGAGGCTTGACTTGGGTTTCCAGCCGATCCCGTCTACAACGCAACGACCTGCCAAGCCAGCTATAACTTTCGGGCCCCTTTAGCACAACATCAGTCATATGACTGTGAGTTAGATTAATTAGTCTAAGATTTGATACACTTATTGTTAGTATCCAAAGGGAGAAGATTCAATAAATAAATAGCAAAGCATTTAAAAAAAAAAAAAAAAAATATTCGTGAGCTTCTTACGCAGCGCACTCTTACGCCCACAAACCGTCCAAAACTGTGGATCCTCCAGTTTTGATGCTAGAATACCACTCCCACTCTAACGCCCACAAACCGCCCAAACCTGTGACGCCCACACTTTTCCTGCTAGATAAAAAATTTTAACTGAAATGTAGTGGTCTCGTCAATACCTATCGATTGATCCAAAAAAAAATTCGCCACGCCTACTCTAACGCCCATAACGCTTAAATCCGTCTACCGCATGTAGGTGGCGCATTTTAATCTCGCTTTGCTGCTGCATATCTCCATTTCCCTTTGGTCATTTTTTCTGAGTAACGGGTATCTGATAGTCGAGATACTCGACTATAGCGTTCTTCCTTGTTTTATTCTAAATTCAAACCTATTCTTATGCAATAGGAGCAATGTTCCTACATTCATAACAAAACTTGCCAAGCGACCATAGATCTAACTTTGGTATCAGACTCACTCGTAGGTGCAGTCAAAAACTGGGCAGTCTCTGACGAGCACTCCTTTTCGGACCATAGATTCATAGAAACCGTATTGTCCCTTGATTCGCCCTTGCCGGTCAGCTTCGCTAACCCCAGACGAACCGACTGGCACAGGTACAAAGAAGTTCTGACGAATCTCCTCCCCATGGAACCGTCAGAAAGCATTACAAACTCACAGGAGCTGGACAGGACAGTAAATAAATTCACAGAAGCATACAACACTGCCTTAAAAGTTGAATGCCCCACAGGGAAACCAAGTGGGAGGAAAGAACTCCCCTGGTGGACCCATCAACTATCAATCCTCAGAACAAACTGCAGATGCCTGTTAAACAGAGCAAAGGCGGAATATGAGGACACTAACTGGCAGAACTACAAAAGGGCCTTTAGAAGAGCGAAACGAACTGCATGGCAGACCTTCTGCTCTGACATAGAAAAAACGACTGATGGCGCAAGGCTCAGAAAAATACTTTCTAAGACAGTCGCTCCTTTGGGCTATCTTCAAAAAGCAAAGCCTGCTCCTAGACGGTCAATTCCCGGGGAACCAACAAACAGGTCAGCCTCCAGAAAGAAGAGTAGGAGAAGGAATCGAATTAGATCCCCTCCTATCGGACCGCAACATGAAATGTTCCATTCATAGTTTCAAACCATACAAATCGCCGGGACCAGGCGGGATAGCACCGGCTCACATCCAACAAGCAGGTCAAATAGCCATAAACTGGTTGAAAAAAATCTTCCACTCCATCCTGGCGGTAGGAGAACTACCTACGGCATGGCAAGAAACGAAGGTGGTTTTCATTCCCAAGGCAGGGAAGGCCACCCACACCGCAGCAAAGGATTTTAAGAGCTTACCTGCTTAAGAGCTTTGAAAGAATGATAAGCCTACAAATAAGGGCCACTTTTGAGCCAACACAAATATCAGAGGCACAACACCCTTATACCAAAGGTAAGTCAACCGAATCGGCGCTACACTTGGTGGTAAGCAGAATTGAGAAATCACTCAGCATGAAGGAAAACACACTGATCGCCTTCCTAGACATAGAGGGAGCCTTCGATAACCTGTTTCCCATTGCTACAACAGAATCTCTCACACAGCTAGGGGTTGAGCAGCCAATGGTGGGGTTGATCCATAAATTGCTGATAAGCAGAGTGGCTACAGCAACACTAGGGACCTCAGCCCTGACTAGACTAGTAAACAGAGGCACCCCGCAAGGAGGTTTACTTATTACCCCTGTGGAATATCGCAGTACATACACTACTGCGGATTCTGAAAGGCGGAGGCTGTTAGGTAGTGGCATACTCAGACGACGTCGCCATTGTCTTTAATGGAAAATATCCACAAACACTTTGCGATAAATCCCTCAAAAACGGAACTTGTTCTATTTACAAATAGATACCAAATTCCCCAACTCAACTCAACTATTCTACACAATTGTAATCTCCTTTTCAGCGATCACGCCAGACACTTGGGGCTAGTATTAGATAAGCGCCTCAAATGGGGCTTAAATAACCAAGAGAGAACCAAGAAAGCGACCATTGCACTTTACTCCTGTAAAAAAGCAATTCGGCTAAGTTGGGGCATGTCCCCTAGAATAGTCAACTGAATATACACAGCGTTAGTCAAGCAAATCCTACTATACGGAGTGGTGCTGTGGCGGCAGTGGAAAGTTTAATTTAATGGCCGTGCTAAAATTTTCCAGCATGAGAAATCGATTCCGAAGAAAACGGATCTATACAAATCCATTGAATATAGTCACACATCCTTTGAAGCAGTGATTCCAGATAGAAAGGAATGGGAGCAGGGCCGACCGGGCACGACGGACGCAATCTGCTTCTATACAGATTGGTCCAAATTAGAAGGACAAGTTTGCGTAGGTGTATACTTCGAACAATTAGATATCAGGTAGTCCTTCAGGGTCCCGGACCACTGTAGGGTCTTCCAAGCAAAGGTCCACTCTACAAAAGAAGCACTTACCTGTTTAGGGAGCATATGAGTCCAAAGAGGGCACCTGAATATATATAGTGACAGCCAAGCGGCTATTAAATCGATCTACTCTACAAACACCAACTCCTGTACAATAGCAGACTGTCCCAGATCGCTCCGCGAGATTTACTATCAGCCTATTATGGGTTACTGATCACCGGGATATCGTAGGCATAGCCGACGAGTTAGCCAGGCAGGGCAGTATCAAGCTTCACCTCCCAGGAAAGGAGAATGTCGGTATGCCCATGGCAACTTGCAAGCTAAATATAAAAAACTACTTTAACAAACTAGCCAACACCCATTGGCAAAACGCACCAACATATAATCATGCGGTATTTCAATGGACCCACAGAGGTCTAAGTGTGTCGTACTACAGTCCGACACCCGCCCTAACCTAACCTACCGAAAAATGTGCAAGGCTGGATACATACAATAAATATCAAATATTGAATAATTATGGAATTTTATTTGACTTATTTTGACCATTTTCCAATAAAATTTAAACTTAATTTATCCTTTTTTTGCAAAGTTACAAACAGAATACTTGTTTAAAGAGCATATGGAAGATGGCGGCTTCATGGACCTCGTCATCGTCCTCTCCTTGGGGAGCATCACTGAGCACCTTTTGAGGTCTTTTAGCAGCTGATTCAAGTGAAGCTGCAACTACATTTTGCAAATTAAAAATTGTGAGACAATGCGTTAATATGGTAATTACCTGAAGGGGATGGAAGCTCGTTTTCCTTGATTAAACCAAAAGCCTCAACCCCGGCTACTCCTTTTACCATCTGGTAGAGGTCGATAGCGACTGCTTTGGCGTCCTCCGAAGCCGTTAGTGAATCCTGTTGAAAGGAGCCTCCTGTCGCCCTGGTCTCCTTCTTCTTGGTCGCAATCTTTTTTTGTCGACTGCTTCCAATCCTTCCAAACCCTAATTTATTTACGAAAAATCAAAACACATTTAAAAGACTTGTGTATATGTACTTACTCGGCGCCACCCGTCAGCGGTTTTACATGGTGGTCCAAGGGCATTTAACTCTTTGGCCAGGTCCTCCCAAGCAGTGGTCACAACAACGCGGTCGCCCCGAGTAAATCCTTTGGCAAAGGATATGTCTTTCGCGAGAACAATCGCAAGAATAGTGCGTCTGCGCTGCTGACCTAGGTTTACCATTGAAAATTAGCTACGTTTATTAGTTTAAATTAATAAAAAACAAAAATGGTTTACTTTTACTTACATGTTTTCTTCGTCCAGCAAAAAATAGAACATTTTTGACGACGTGCTGTCACCTTTTTGCAAAGGCGGCATGTTTTTTGGCCAGAAATAGGTATTACTTGTAAAGTAAAAGGGTACACTAGATTCGCCGGAAAGAATGTAACAGGCAGAAGGAAGCGTTTCCGAACCCATAAAGTATAAATATTCTTGATCAGTTTCACTAGCCGAGTCGATCTAGCCATGTCCGTCTGTCCGCCTGTCCGTCTTTCCGTACGTCCGGATGAACGCTGAGATCTCGGAAACTATAAGAGCTACAATACTTGGATTAGGCATGCAGATTCCTGAGCTTCTTACGCAGCGCAAGTTTGCTTCAGCAGCCTTCCACGCCCACTCTAACGCCCACAAACCGCCAGCTCCAAAACTGTGGCTCATACAGTTTTGATGCTAGATTTAAAAATTTTAACTGAAATGTATTTTCTCATCAATACCTACTCAAAACAAAGTTTGTGTTCGGAGCAGATCGCCAGCGCCTAGTCATGCGCGCATAGGTGTACGACGGCACCTGCATCGCTCTCTGCTTATCTTTCGCCTTCTTTCTTATACCCATAAAGCTGTCGCTTATCTATTCAGCAACTACTTTGTAAGCCTGCATATGTCTATATGAAGATCTTGGAGCCAAGCTTTTTACACATTCACAGTCCGTCTGCCGCTCCGAATAAACGCAATACATTTTAATATAACCTATTCGTGCGTTATTAATTATAAATATAAGGGTGGCATATTTGTTGTCTTCCCCACAAACATTTGGTGACCCCGACGTGATAGCAGTTTTTATCGGAGTCTGCAGCTCGGTCTCGCGATTGTTTAATGTAGTTTAAACAAACGCTTTGTTTCGCTGTCGTTATCGTGCATTCGGGCACAAACATACGAACACACATACATACATATGTGCATAAAAAGTGCACAGCCGGCCGTTTGATTTTTTGTACATTTTGCGCTGTGAAAAAGCACCAAATTTGTGTTGTGCAAATAATTCTTAACAAACTGAATCGCATTTAATCTTTGTTAATAGCGCATATTACATATATATATGTACATATAGCCATACATACATTCGTTTGCCAGTTACATAATCCGCTGTTGCTAGGCAGGCAATTTATCGGCAAGAACAACAACAACAAAGTTAAAGGTTCCGTTGCATCTCGGCGACGCTTGTTAACCTTCACGTTTTCGCGGTAAAGGGTATACGGTGTTTTGTGCCTCTAACGCGGTCGGACATTTTACTTTACTTCATTTTCATTTCATTTTTTTCTTTCTCGTGATTGAAAAATGTCTGATACGGAAAACTCGGTTCGGGCTCAAAATGAATCCACAAGTGACGTCGACTACTACCGAGTCAAAGCCCAATCTATTTTGCGGCAAATGAGCTCGTTTGAGTTTGACGAATCTGATTTGCTGGCGCGAATGGAATGGATCAATTCCTTAAACCAGGCATTTGATTCTGCGCAGACATCGTTGGAAAGACTGGACTTTGCAGAGATCTCGAGCGACCATCGGATTGAATTTGCTGAAGTCTTCATGGATGTGAAGGCGAAACTAAGCCGAGGCTTGGCGGCTCAACGCAAGTCACAATTGCCGGCTTCAACCGCTGCAAATTCAACATCTATTGACATCACTAATAATGCGGATCTTTCTTTTCGATCTAGAAAGCCTCGGTTGCCAAATTTGGAAATTGCTCGTTTTCATGGATCCTACTCTGAGTGGCCGGATTTTCTTGCGACTTTCACTACGGTCATCGGAAATGATGATGAGCTAAGCGACATTGAAAAATTACAATATTTGCGTTCGAGTTTGGGCGGCTTGGCTCTGGAAACCATACGCTCGCTCGAACCCTCGAATGCTAATTTTAAAAAGGCTATGAATTTGCTGGTTAATCGATTTGATAATAAAGTTTTACACTTTCAGGCACATGTTCAGGCAATATTCGGTTTAAAGGGTGTCGAGAAGGGATCTTCGAAGGGTCTTCGGGAGCTGAGCGATTGCATGAATTCGCATCTGCGAGCAATTCGAACCCTGGCCAATACGCAACAAATTTTGGATGGACTTTTAATTCACATCGTCACTCGGAAACTGGATCAGAGGACGCGGGAAAAATGGGAAGAGGATTTGTCAATCACTGAGCTGTCTACCTGGGATGCTATGGAGTCGTTTTTGGAAAAGAGGTGCAGGATGATGGAAAATTTGGATCAACCCTTGGTAACTCAAACACCAGGCCAGCAGGTGGGAAAAAACTTGCACAAATATAACCAAAATACAATTATTGCATCTGCTACTAACTCAAATCATTTGACATGCTTATTTTGCGATGCACGGGATCATTATTTGCCAAAGTGTCCTCGATTTTTAAATTTGAGTCCGAATATTCGATATAGAGAAGCAAAGAAGTTGCACCTTTGCCTCAACTGTTTGCGCAAGGGGCATAGTTTGCAGCAATGCAAGTCGACTCACTGCAAGTATTGTCGCATGAAGCATCATTCATTATTACACATGAACCATGACCCATCCGCAACATCAACCTCATTTTCATCTCCATCATGCGATCCATCCTCGAGCTCTCAGCCATTACCATCTACTTCATCAGCATTAGTATCATGTTCGCATACATCATCGCATCCTGATCATCACTTACCAAGCCCTCCACCCAAAGCCTTAAATATTTTGCCGATCGACTACGTGTTGCTTCCAACTGCTATTATCTACGTCAGAAATAGAATTGGAGCATTTATGCCTTGCCGAGCAATTTTAGATTCGGCCTCCCAGCTAAACTTCATAACCTCTCGCTTAGCCAGCCAACTAAACTTGAATCACAGAAGATCGCAAACGTCGATTTCTGGGATAGGAGAATCTTCCATGATCTCTGATAAGACTGTCGATATTCTTGTGCAATCACTGGATGCAAGCTATCGAGCGGCATTCACAGCGGTTGTGACTCACAGTATTACTGATTATCAACCCCATTTCAATATAAATGCAACGTCGTGGAGGATACCGCAAAACAATTCACTCGCTGACCCTAATTTCAATCAATCACAACGAATTGACCTTTTACTCGGCGCTGGGTTGTTTTTCGAAATAATTTCTATGGGACAAATTCATTTGGATAGGGCTTTGCCAACTCTTCAGAACACCAAGCTTGGTTGGATAGTCTCTGGAGGGTTATCATCGAACATGCCAACTCATAAGTCGGTTTTACAAGCCAGCATCAAGGACCCAGCTGATTATTCCGATGACAAACTTTCCGCCATTGTAAAGCGATTTTGGGAAATTGAGGACTTCACTTCGTCTAAGCCATCTTTATTGCCGGAAGACTTGCGATGTGAGCAACTTTTTACTGAAAATTGCATTCGACTTGGAAACGGCCAATACTCTGTTCGTCTCTTGACCACTTCCGGATTCGAATCTTTAGGTGATTCTTATTGCTTGGCTCGTCGTCGTTTCAAGAGTTTGGAAGCTAAATTAGATAGAAACCCAGCCCTGAAAGCTCAGTATTCAGCATTTTTGAGGGAGTATATCGACCTAGGTCACATGTCTCTTGTAACTAAGGAACCGGCAGAAACACAATTCTTTTTGCCCCATCATTGCGTACATAAGCAGGAAAGCACGAGTACGAAGCTTCGTGTCGTTTTTGATGGATCTGCTAAAACAACTTCTGGTAGCTCTCTGAACGACTTACTTCTGGCAGGACCAACAATTCAACAAAAAATCTTCAATATACTGCTTCGCTTTCGATTTTTTAAAGTTGCCCTTTGTGGAGATATCTGCAAGATGTACCGTTGCGTGCGTGTTTCGTACCCGGATGATTTCTTGCAGTGCATCGTTTGGAGAGAGAGCTCCAGGAAAGAATTGAGTGTTTTTAAATTGAACACGGTGACTTACGGAACCAAGCCAGCTGCCTTCTTGGCTATAAGGGCCATGCATCAACTCTCTTACGATGAGGAGGAATCATTTCCTATTGGAGCAAGAATTGTTCGTAGAGATTTCTATGTTGATGATTTAATATCTGGTGGGGACTAAGTTGAGGAGGTGAGAGAAATTCGTCGTCAGGTGAAGGAATTACTGTCGCGAGGCCACTTTCCAATTCGCAAATGGTGTTCGAATGAGTCAGCAGCCCTGAAGGGAGAGTCTGAATGCGACAAGGAGCAGTTAATCAAATTTCACGATGGATCGGATGTCGCCAAGGCATTGGGACTAGTCTGGGATCCATCTTCTGATCAGCTCCTATTTCATTTTTCTCAACTGCCAATCAATCAACGTCCCACTAAGCGGGTTGCATTGTCGACGATTGCCAAATTCTATGATCCACTCGGTTTAATAACTCCTATTATCACAAAATCTAAGATTTTTCTGCAATCTCTATGGAGTGCGAACGTGGATTGGGATGATGCACTGCCAGAGCCCATTCTTTCGTCATGGGGGGAGTTGACCTCACAGTTATCGGTCGTACAGAACTTAAAATTCCCACGAATCGTACTGCAACCAAGGGCTTCCGTTGAGTTGCATGGACTCTGCGATGCTAGCATGTCAGCTTATGGAGCGTGTCTATACTTGCGATCGGAGACCAATGGAGAATCGAAAGTCCATCTGCTCTGTGCCAAGTCAAGGGTAGCTCCATTGAAGGCCTTTTTCCAAGATTAGAACTTTCCGCAGCGCTTTTATTGGCTGAGCTAATCGTAAACGCCAAGGAAGCCATAGATTTCGATTGCACCTTTCATTGCTGGTCGGTCCATTGTGTTGGCGTGGACTCGGCAACCTCCGAGGGAGTTTAACGTTTTCGTATCAAACAGAATCGCGAAAATTCAGGAGATGACAAAAGACATGTCTTGGCATCACGTTCCTACAAACTTAAACCCGGCAGACGTCGTATCGCGAGGATGTACCCCAAGAGAATTGTTGGAACATTCCCTTTGGGCTAACGGGCCTCCATTCCTTCTGCAAAGCTCGTCAAATTGGCCGTCCCTGCTAGACTCAGTAAAGGATCTTCCAGAGCGCCGTTCTGTGGCTCTAATTGGGGCCGTTTGCATAGACAGTTCATCAAACTGCAAATTCCTCTACTCTTTCGATAAGTTGCAGCGCGTATTTGCATACATTTATCGATTCATTTCAAATTGCAGAGCCAAATCTGCGCCGTTAAAAGGTCGACTTTCGGTGGAGGAGATCAACTCTGGAACTGTACTTCTTCTGAGGAGCATCCAACAGGTTAACTTGGCGAAGGAGTACGGATCTCTTAGCCAGGGCAAGCCGTTTCCACAGAAAAGCAAGCTGGTTTCGCTTAGACCTATACTCGGCTCCGATGGGTTACTTCGCGTGGGTGGAAGGCTTCAGAACGCAAACTTGGACTACGACACGAGGCATCCGATACTGTTGCCCAAGGATCATCCAGTCACCAAGGCGATCATCGTTTATTATCATGAGAAATATTTGCATGGAGGATCGCAGGCGCTGCTTGCCGCATTACGGCAAAGGTACTGGCCGATTGGAGGCCGCAAGTTCGTCGCCAGCGTTATCAACAAATGCGTCCGATGTTTCCGAATGTTACTTGGGAGCACGTCATGGGTAGCCTTCCAGCAAATAGAGTGCAGCCTAATCCAGCTTTTCATACCACAGGAGTGGACTATTGTGGGCCATTCTATCATAAAGCAGAGGCCAGAAACAAGGCACCCCACAAGTGCTATATCGCCGTCTTTGTCTGTTTTTCCACGAAGGCTGCTCATTTGGAAGTGGTCCAGGATCTCACGACGGATTCTTTCATCGCAGCGCTGAGGAGATTCATCAGCCTTAGAGGCAGTCCGCGTACCATTTGGAGCGACAATGCTACAAACTTTGTCGGTGCAAAGAGAGAGCTTGCCGAGCTGAAAGAGCTCTTTTTGAGCGAGCAGCACACAGCATCGATATCTTCCGTCTGTTTAGCTGATGGGATCGATTGGAAGTTCATCCCTTCGCGTGCCCCGCACTTCGGTGGTTTATGGGAGGCCGCTGTGAAGTCAGCTAAATTTCACTTCTACAGAGTCGTCGGTGCATCCATCTTAGCCATCGATGAATTAAGAACTCTTGCATATGAGATTTCTGCCATCCTTAACTCCCGTCCACTCTGTCCAATTCCAGAAAATGCTGAAAGCCTTGAGGTGCTAACACCGGCGCATTTCCTGAAGGGTTCCAGCTACACTAAGTTTCCTGAGCCTGGCATTACTCATCTCCGCGAAGACCGCCTCAGCAGATGGCAGCGGATTACCCAGATGCAGCAACATTTCTGGAAAAGGTGGAGCAGCGAGTATTTGTCCCTACTTCAAGAGAGGAGCAAGTGGCGCGTCGAAACGTCTAACATCAAGGTTGGACGCATAGATTTGCTTAAGGAGGACAACGTTCCACCCTTGAGATGGCAGCTTGGGTGCATCCAAGAAGTCATACCCGGCGGGGACGGAGTCATCAGAGTAGCTATGGTCCGTACAGCTACAGGTCTGATCAAGAGAGCCGTCGCCAAGCTAGCCGTTCTGCCCATCGATTCCGAGATAGTTGGAACCTTACCGCTTCCAACGGGGGGAGTATGTTCGGAGCAGATCGCCAGCGCCTAGTCATGCGCGCATAGGTGTACGACGGCACCTGCATCGCTCTCTGCTTATCTTTCGCCTTCTTTCATGTACCCATAAAGCTGTCGCTTATCTATTCAGCAACTACTTTGTAAGCCTGCATATGTCTATATGAAGATCTTGGAGCCAAGTTTTTTACACATTCACAGTCCGTCTGGCGCTCCGAATAAACGCTATACATTTTAATATAACCTATTCGTGCGTTATTAATTATAAATATAAGGGTGGCATATTTGTTGTCTTCCCCACAAACAGTTTGCCACGCCCACTTTAAAGCCCACAAACGGCCCACAAACTTTAAAAAGACGTAAATATGAAAGCGGATATCTCGGAAACTATCAAAAACAGAAAATTGGGATCTCAGATTTAGGTTTCGTAGCCTTGAGCGCAGCGCAAGTTTGTTACGCGAATATGTCACGCCCACTCTAACGCCTACAAACCGTCAAAACCTGTGACGCCCACAATTTTAATGCTAGTTACAAAATTTTAACTGAAATGTATTAGTCTTTTCAATACCTATCGATTGATCCAAAAAAAATGTGCAACGCCCACTCTAACGCCGGTCGGCGTTTGGCAGTTGGCAGCAGCAGCACTCCGGTTTTCGCAGCACCAAACAATAACATTGCCACTGCCAGCGCCGACTCACCCACTGTCCGGGCTGTATTAGCAGCTTCGTTGTCTTTCGCTAAAAAAGCACCAGGATGCTGGAACCTTTCAGAAAATTGTGTGAGCAGCTTATTACGGCATTCTGGAAATTGTAATCGAAGTCGGAGTAGCATCGCAAGTTTAAGCAAGGCAAATGCCTGCCAGTCGAGCGTTTTGCCATGTACTTTGAGGACAAAATGATGTTAGCCCATCCCATCAACTTAGAAACAGAAGAGCTTTTGGAGCAAATTATTGAAGGAGTGCCATATAAAACCTTAAGGGATCAAGCCCGCATTTAACGATTCGCCGACCCGAAGCAGATGCAGCAAGCCTTCTCCAATATCTGCCTCCGAAGCCGTCTGAATGCAACACAGCAAAGAAGCCATTAATGGAGGGCCCTGCGTACAACGAACTTCGCTGCAGGAACTGCAACTCCAAAGGGCATTTTGCAAAGGATTGCCGCAACCAAAAAGGGCTCCTGGTTCCTGTTTCGCCTGTGGGGAAATGGGGCATTTCGTAGGACAATGTCATCAGAGGAAAAGCGCTTATGACAACAACAACTATGTAAGACTTATACAAATTATTATACCCGTTACTCGTAGAGTAAAAGGGTATACTAGATTCGTCGGAAAGTATGTAACAGGCAGAAGGAAGCGTTTCCGACCCCATAAAGTATATATATTCTTGATCAGGATCACTAGCCGAGTCGATCTAGCCATGTCCGTCTGTCCGTCTGTCCGGATGAACGCTGAGATCTCGGAAACTGTGAGAGCTAGGCTATTGAGATTTGTCGTGCAGATTCCTGAGCTTCTTACGCAGCGCAAGTTTGTTTCAGTAGACTGCCACGCCCACTCTAACGCCCACAAACCGCCCATAACTGTGGCTCCTACAGTTTTGATGGTAGATAGAACATTTTAACTGAAAGGTATTAGTCTTGTCAATACCTATCGATTGACCAAAAAAAAATTTTGCTACGCCCACTCTAACGCCCACAAACCTCCAAAGAAAAAAGCTATGACGTCAGAGCCAGACAATGCGAAATGTTTTTACGCGTGTATGTGTGTGTATGTAAATAGTTGCCGGCCGAACTTAGCGGCAAGGAAAAAAGCCCTGCCGGCTCTCAGAGAGAGCAAAGTGCGCGGCTAACTTATTCTATTGAATAATGAACCCTTTATCTATTTGTCCCATTGACGGGCAAAAACCTTTAAAGATCTGTACATCTTTATTTATCTCTTTCAAAGAATATGAATTAGCTTAATAAATACCTATAGATTGTCCCAAAAAAACATTTCTGTTTTCAGTCCAATGCTCTCAAACCAAAGTAGTTAGGACAAGTCTTGACACTAGAGCCAGAAAACGACATACATACATACATACATACATGTATGTGTTTATGCATGTGTGGATGTACAAAATTGCAATCTAATATCCGCGGCAAATATAATTCTTTCAAACAAAGCTTTTCAACCAAATATCTTGAAATACAGAATGTGCCTTAAAATTGTGTATGTTTAGCAAGCATACATAAATATAAATGTTTTTTGTCTATTTTATGTGTTGCTTTCTCATTCTTGGCGCTGGCTGAAACAAAACCAGAGCCGAGAAATGAGAGCAAGGGAGAGAGAACAAAGTGCGCGGCTAACTTATTTTAAAGTTTGTTATCTGAGTAACGGGTATCTGATAGTCGAGGTACTCGACTACAGCGTTCTTCCTTGTTTTTTTTGTGTATTTACCTAATGCACCAATTATTGCAGAATGCCGCATTGACTCTGGATGCGCGACATTTTTAATAAAGCTTTCTAAAGTTCCTGTTGGACTAATTATTAATAAAGTTAAAGTTATGTACTACGGTATAAATAAGAGACAACTCAATGTTATTGGAAAAACGTTGTGTTTTGTCCAAGGGACATGATGCAATTTTGGGAAGAGATTTCATTTTTGGATTGAGCAATAATCTAGACACCCTTGACACTATTGAAGATAGTTATTTTAATAATAATACTGACAGCTTGAACCTGTTTTATGGGACGATGGGTCAACCTCTTGCAACTTCGGAATTAGCAAATGATTGCATTACAGATTACAGATTAAGGATCAACTGTAAGGGGATGAGACTGTTAACAAACAACTGTTAGGAGATGAGACTGTTAACGAACATCTGTTAGAGGAAGAGAATGTTGGGGATCAACTGTTAGGGGAAGCGACCGTAAAAGCACAACTGGTAGGAATAGAGACTGTTAGGAAGCGACTGTTGGCAAAAGAGAAATGTAAACAGCAACTTTTTGGAAAACAGATTATTAGCCTGACAAGGAGCGTTTTGCCAGATAGATTTGAAGAGGATATGTGAAACATCACGTTATAATGATAAAGATATCAACTATGAGACCAAATCAAGGTTTGGCAAGATGTTTAAGGAATTATATATTACTGCTTAAAGACCAGAAATACCATTTACCAGATGTTGAATTAAAAATATCTTAGAAAAATCTAAGCCACTCAGCTGTTCACCTAGACGACTATCATATAGTGAAAAGGAACAGCTCCAAAAATTGTTAGACGAATACCTGGAGAAAAGAATTATCCGAAATGCGACTCGGATTTCACTTCTCCAGTTACAACAAGGAAGAACGCTATAGTCGAGTACCTCGACTATCAGATACCCGTTACTCAGCTAAAGGTACCAAAGGGAAATGGAGATATGCAAGCAGCAAAGCGAGTCTTCCGACTTAAAGTTGTTTTCTTCCACAATATAAAAATTGGAGTATGAAGATAGATCACAGATTTCGTTAGTGTTGTCTTAAATAAAGTGTTATTCTTGGCAAGCATTTGTGTTGCTTTATTTTATCAAAACGTCTGTCAAAGTAGAGGGATTTAGAATCCGTCAATTTGGTTAAAAGGGATTTCTGTGAGACCCCCGATTATGATTTAGTTGTGCTTTTATACTCACGATCTTATTCCTTAAAGTATTCAACTTATTATTGAAAATATTTGTGATTAAATCGCTCACTTGGTTATTATCTTGGCTGCTAGAAGCCATTGGAGGTTGGGGTTGAGGCATGGCGAGAATGCTTTCAAAATCGTTAATTAAGTCTTCCACCTTATTTGATTTTATAAAATTTTCCTCTAAACGCTTATAGAAAATAAAAAGTAAACGCTCACTAATTGTCTTCTTTCTTCCTTAGTTTAATGGGATGTCTTCTGTGCTCCTGTATTGTTCATGCTAGGGTCTTCCTTCTTGGTTATTTTAATACGTGTGAAGTGGGGATGGCCCTCAGCTCTTCCTTCGATTTAATTTGTGGTTGTAACTGTTTAGGGAGAGATTGCCATAAGATCTTCCTGCACTTATATTTGCATTTGTAATTCAGCTTTTTCTTTTCACTTTAATTTTTATATCCGTTAATCGTAGAGAAAAAGGGTATACTAGGGTATACTGCTAGAAGCCATTGCAGGTTGGGGTTGAGGCATGGAGAGAACGCTTTCAAAATCGTTAATTAAGTCTTCCAAATTATTTGATTTCATTTATGTTTTCGTTAAAACGCTTTTTAAAAAGTTAAAAAAAAAAACGCTCACTAATTGTCTTCTTTTTTCCTATGTTTAATGGGATGTCTTCTGTGCTCCTTTATTGTTCATGCTAGGGTCTTCCTTCTTGCTTGTTTTAATATGTGTGAAGCGGGGATGGCCCTCAGCTCTTCCTTCGATTTATTTTGCGATTGTAACTGTTTAGGGAGGGATTGCCATAAGATCTTCCTGCATTTGTATTTAAATTTGTAATTCAGCTTTTTCTTTTCACTTTAAATTTTATACCCGTTACTCGTAGAGAAAAGGGGTATACTAGGGTATACTACTTTCCGACCCCATAAGGTATATATGTGGGATGCGGTACTGGAGAGAAGGACCACTAGAAGCGGTCTCACCTACTGATCTAATATCTTTCCCTTTCTGTACTCGATATTCCTAAGTAACACTCGATATTCCGAAGTTGTATTCGATACCCAGTTGCAACGTGAGTGCAAAGTGGCAACGCACCGCCATACTCACTCGCTGCCAGAATCTCGAAGAGTACAGTTTAATAGCACACGTATATTTTGTAAAACCTAAGTTAACAAGTCGAATGTGAATAAAGCATATCATCATACTATTTAAGTCAGCGTCATCTTTTCTAAAAGAGGACCCTGCAATTTTTGGGGGCTCAACCGAGATATAGCCTACCATTCGACAGAACTTTCACCTTGGCAAAAAAAACACGTGGAGTGCGTATGCAGAGAGCTGGGGAAATTGAGCAAATCGGCTAGATATCTTCAAATCGTCATAAGCAATTTGGCTGGAGTGTGACAAAGAAGGCTGGCGCAGAAAGCAGACACAGTTGGTGGCTTTTGCAAAGGCAAGAACTTGGAGAACTAGCGGACGAAGTGCTGAAAGGATTAGGAGGCAGCGGATCGTGGCTGGAGATCTAGGAAGCAGCAGACACGGGCTGGAAGCAGTGGAGATACAACGAGCAAGACATTGGATCTGGTGTGGTCATCGGAGCGTGCGTGCAGGATTGTGCAAGCGAAAGGCTGGTGTACAGATCTTGGCAGCAGACGAAAACATCCAGAAAGTTCCAGTTGAGTTTGGAAGTCTTCATTGTATGTGTGACGCTACAAAAGCGGGAAGCGTGGCAAAGAAATACGACGACGACCAAAAGCGACATCATTGAGCGAGTGGCTGAACTTTTGGAGGAGTGTTGCCGGAAAGTTTATTTCAAGTCGTTTGTAAAGTAGTGGGGTAACATTGAAATCAAGCAGTTCCAGAGACAGGGTGGTTAATCTATTTACAATTTGCTTTTGATACTAAATTTAAGAAATCATTGTTTAATCTTAATAATCTACAGGACCAAGTTGTAAAATGGAGAAAAACGAGATCTTGGCACTGCGAGTTGAAGAGTTGCGTCGGAAGTTGTCGGAGTTGCAATTGGGTACGACTGGATTGAAAGCGGAATTGCAAGACAGGTTGTTGACCTACTACGGTCTAAACAATGACGGTGAGTCGGAAACGGAGGATAATGGTGAAGATGGTCTATCAGTAACGTCCGCAGAAACCACTATAAATCGGCCAAACGCAGCAGGTTGGCATCAAGGACTAGGAAATGAAAGGCAGGGTAGATCATGGTTCACGTTGAAAGATGTAGAGGGCAGTGTTTCGCAGTTTTCTGGGTCGAGTTCTCCAGATATAAACCAATGGATAGGAGAGTTGGAGGATTGTGCAGCTACAGTTGAGTGGAACTCTTTACAGTTGTTTGTGTATGCAAAACAGTTGCTTAGTGGAGCAGCAAAGATGTTTGTGCGTAGCCAGAGGAATATCAAAGACTGGGCCAGTTTGAAATCGGCTTTGTTGGAGGAGTTTGGAATCAAGTTATCCTCAGCAGAAGTTCATCGCAGGTTGGGAAAACGACAGCAGCATAAGGGTGAATCCTTGCACGAGTTCCTTTATGCACTTATGGAAATTGCAAAGCCCATTTGTTTGGAAGAGGAAAGTTTGATCGAGTATTTCGTTGAGGGTATCCCAGATGCTAGATCAAATAAGGCAATGCTATACCAGGCCAGAAACCTCAAGGATCTTAAGTTACAAATCGACGCGTATCAAAAATCACGCGGATCATCCAAACCAGTTAACAAGTATGGTTTACAGGGTAGCAAGGCTGTGCACCACACAAAACAAGATGCAGTAGGTGGATCAGTTAGGAAATGTTTTCGGTGCGGAGATTCGTCGCACATGAAGAAAGACTGTCCCGTGAAGGAGAAATGTTTTAAATGCGATCAACCGAGCAGCGCAATGCAAAGCAGATGTACAGGTCAAAACAGAGAGAGCAACCAATGTCGTCCAGGACGATAAAGTCGTTTCACAACCATCGCGTGAGTCCTTTTCTTCAAGCTTGGAATTGAAATCTGTGGTGGGTAGGAATTCAGAATTCAAAGGACTTGTGGACACTGGTGCTGAATTGTGTTTGATGCGTAGGCGTGTGTTCTTGAAGCTTGGCGTTGGAGTAGGCAGTCTGATGGGTCGTCAGAGAGTTTTGACAGGTATCGGTGAAAGTCAGGTGCTAACATTCGGAAGCTTCGTTACAAAGGTCGTTATCGATGGAATCGACATGTTGGTCGAGTTTCACGTCATACCTGATGATGATATGAAGTTTGACGCAATCTTAGGCACAACAATCTTAAACAGCGTTGACATGATGGTAACCAAGTCTGGCACTATATTTTCGCCAAGAGTTCAAAGTGTTCAGGAAAGACCAACGACAGGATCAGACGATAACCAGGCAGGGCAAAGTACTTGTATGCAGCTAATTAGTGAATTCGAAAGTCTGTGCATGATCAGCACGAAAGACTCTAAGACAGTCTCAGCAGTAGAATTAGAGCACTTGAGTCAGGAAGTAGCTTCTGAAGTGGAGTCATTGATCGAAAGTTACAATCCAAAAAGAAATCTCACTTCACCAGTCGAGATGAAGATCTTATTGACAGACGAGTTGCCTGTTTTCCAACATCCGAGACGATTAGCTTATTGCGATCAGAAAATTGTCGATGACCAGGTTCAAGAATGGCTAGAGGAAGGGATAATCAAGCCTAGTACATCCGAGTTTGCTTCGCCAGTGGTGCTGGTAGATAAGAAGAACGGGAAGAAGCGCTTGTGTTGCGATTACCGAAAGTTAAATGAAAAGATTGTTCGAGATAACTTCCCAACAGCTCAAATGGACTGTGTGATCGAAAAGCTACAAGGTGGACAAGTTTTTACAACTCTAGATTTGACCAATGGTTTCTTTCACGTGCCTGTTTCGCCAGAATCCCAAAAGTATACATCGTTCGTAACTCAGAGTGGTCAGTATGAGTTCCTGTTTGTACCCTTTGGTATAACAAACTCTCCAGCAGTGTTTACCAGGTTTATCATGGCAGTTATGCGTGATTCGATTAAGAACGAGGATGCGGTTGTATACATGGACGATGTGATCATTTCGAGCAAAAGTATCGATGAGGGCGTGCAGAAGTTGAAGCGAGTTTTGGAAGTGGCACAAGGAAATGGCTTGCGCATAAATTGGAGTAAATGTCAGGTGTTGAAGCGCAAAGTTCACTTCTTAGGCTATGTTGTTGAAAACGGTACCATCAAGCCAGGTAATGAGAAAACTCAAGCAGTTGCTGATTTTCCGATTCCGCGCGACAAGAAAGGAGTCCAAAGATTCTTAGGATTGACGTCATACTTCCGTAGGTTTGTGGAAGGATACGCCGTAATTGCCAAACCGTTGTCCGACATGTTGCGCAAGGAGGTGAGGTTCGAGTTTCAAGACCAGCAATTAGCAGCATTCAAAAAGCTTAAAGAAGCGTTGATTAGTGGTCCAGTTCTGAAGCTCTATAATCATTCGCTTGACACAGAAATTCATACCGATGCATCCAAGTTCGGATTTGGAGCCGTTTTGCTTCAACGAGATCCCTGTGATAACTTGTGGCATCCAGTTTTCTACATGAGCCGTAAAACCAAGCCATGTGAGGAAAAGTATCATTCCTATGAACTGGAAGTACTTGCAGTTATTGGAGCCTTGGTAAAGTGGCGGGTGTACGTTCTAGGGAAGAAGTTTAAAATTATTACGGACTGTAACGCTTTTACCATGACCATGAAGAAGAAAGAGATTCCGCTCAGAGTGTCTAGATGGGCGATGTACCTACAAGATTTCGATTACGAAATAGAGCACAGGTCAGGTTCGAAGATGAGACATGTCGATGCGTTGAGTAGGGTGTCATGTTATACGTTGACTGACAGTTTGTTTCATCGTTTGCGGGAAGCACAGCTGTTAGATGAGTGGACGAAGGTGCTCAAAAGTGTCGTTGAGACCAAAGGCTATGACGACTTCTACATCGTGAACGAAGTTCTGTTCAAGGATCCTAACAAAGAGTTGCTCGTAGTTCCTTCACTCATGGAAACCGAAATCATCCAGAACAGTCACAAGCAAGGACACTTCTCATCCAAGAAAACTCAGGATTTGATTGAGAAGTCGTACTACATTCCGAAGCTAAAAGAGAAAGTAGCGCGAGTGGTCGATAGCTGCGTAGAGTGCATCCTTGTGAATGCGAAGGCTGGTAGGAAAGAAGGGTTCCTTACACCAATAGACAAGGGAGACAAGCCGCTCGTCACATACCATGTCGATCATGTTGGTCCGATGGAGTTAACCAAAAAACGATATAATCACATCTTCGTGATTGTAGATGCCTTTTCCAAGTACGTATGGTTGTATCCTACACGAAGCACAGGGGTTGAAGAAGTAGTGATTTGTTTGGAGCGCCAGGCTGTTTGTTTTGGAAATCCGTATAGGATAGTGTCAGATCGTGGAGCTGCATTCACATCCCACCTGTTCAAGGAGTACTGCGATAGGGAGAAGATCCAACATTTGCTGATAGCAACAGGCGTACCAAGGGGAAACGGACAAGTAGAACGCATACATAAAATAGTTGTTCCGATGCTCTCAAAACTAAGCCTTGAAAGCCCAGGGTGCTGGTATAAGCATGTAGGTAAGGTACAGCAGATCATAAACAACACTGAGCCAAGGAGTACCAAAGTTTCACCATTCAAACTGCTAACAGGACTAGATATGCGTATCTCAGGAGATGTCCAGCTCAAGTCGTTGATACAGGATTGTTTGATTGCAGAGTTAGATGATGAACGCGACAAACTAAGGAAGGAAGCAAGGGAGAACATTCAGAGTATCCAAGCGGAGAACAAGAAAGCTTTTGATTCAAAAAGAAAGGTCGAAAAGAAGTTCCAGTTGAACGATTTGGTAGCCATTAAACGCACCCAGTATGGTACTGGTTTGAAATTGAAAGGAAAGTACCTAGGGCCGTATAAAGTAGTCAGAGTAGGAAACCATGGAAGATACGAAGTTGAAAGGGTAGGCGAAGGTGATGGGCCTTATAAGACATCAACCGTCGCAGAGTACATGAAGGCATTCGGGACGAATCCTGCGTCAGGAGGGCCGATTGTGGGATGCGGTACTGGAGAGACAAGGACCACTAGAAGCGGTCTCACCTACTGATCTAATATCTTTCCCTTTCTGTACTCGATATTCCTAAGTAACACTCGATATTCCGAAGTTGTATTCGATACCCAGTTGCAACGTGAGTGCAAAGTGGCAACGCACCGCCATACTCACTCGCTGCCAGAATCTCGAAGAGTACAGTTTAATAGCACACGTATATTTTGTAAAACCTAAGTTAACAAGTCGAATGTGAATAAAGCATATCATCATACTATTTAAGTCAGCGTCATCTTTTCTAAAAGAGGACCCTGCATATATATTCTTGATCAGGACACTAGCCAAGTCGATCTAGCCATGTCCGTCTGTCCGTCTGTCCGTATGAACGCTGATGTCTCGGAAATTATAAAAGATACAATAGTGGGATTGGGCATGCAGATTCCTGAGATTCCTGCGCAGCGCAAGTTTATTTCAGCAGAGTGCCACGCCCACTCTAACATCCACAATCTGCCCAAAACGGCAGCTCCTACAGTTTTGATGCTAGAATACAAATTTTAACTGAAATGTATTGTTCTTATCAACATCTTTCGATTGACCCAAAAAAGCAGGGTCAACTCCAACGCCCACAAACCGCCCAAAACTATGGCTCCTACAGTTTTCATGCTAGAATAAAAATGTTAACTGAAATGTTTCGTTCTGTAGGTATCGATACCTATCGATTGACCCAATAAAACCGCCCACAAACTTAAAAATATCGTAAGTATGAACGCGGATATCTCGGATATTAACAAAAACAAATTTCAGATTCAGCGCAAGTTTGTAACGCGAATATGCCACGCCCACAATTTTCATACTAGATTAAAAAATTTAACTGAAATGTATCAGTCTCGTTTCAGCCAAAGAGCTAGTGGGATGGCTCTGAGGGCGCCGAGCTACCGAACGGGTCGCAGGTTGCGGATAGCGAGCGCCCTTGTTCTCCAGGGTAGCTACGAATAAGCGTGGAAGTTGGACACGGCCCGGCTACCGCCAAGCCCCCAACACGAAGCGCAAATAAGTAGCCCCAGACAGTCAGCGGGTATGTGCGCCGTAGCAGTACCGACGTCGCGCTTGTGTTGCCGCCTCCGACGAATAGCTCACACATACCGCTTCCCACACTCTTTGGGTCAGACCGCCAGCGCAACCCAGCAAACAACACCATCGCTCGTTGCCCCACGACAAGAAGGCATAGAGCGAACGCATACTGGCGCGCGGAACCCAGGCAGGGACCCGCCAAGAAACCCGCCCTGGCAGCAGGTGATACGTAAAACCAAAAAGCCCCACGAGACTGCAGCGAGTTTTGGGGAAGGCAAAGACCACGTGAGCCGCACCGAGAAGCGCAGGAATCAGCGCTCTGACGCTATCCTAATAAAATGCAGCGAAGGAACGTACGCAGACATGCTCAAGCTGGTCAAAACCGAGCCTACCCTTCAGGGGCTCAAGGATGGGGTGCAAGGCATACGCAGGACAGCCAATGGGAGTCTGCTACTCAAGATGCAGAAACCCTCAGACCCAGCCACGCAGAAACTGCATACTGCCATCAAGTCGGCCTTCAGCGGCAAAGCCGAAGTGGCTATGCTGGAAGACACGGTGCAAGTGGAAATCCGCGACCTAGACCTAATGACCACCTGCGAGGAGGTTCTACAGGCAGTCTACGCTGAGGAGGAGTGCGACATCCCGGCGGGCGCTGCACCTAGGATGCGGAAGGCGTATGGCGGAACCCAAACGGCGACGGTCCACCTCAGACCTGAGCATGCGCAGCGGATCCTCGACAAGGGGAAAATCAGGGTTGGATGGGTAGTCTGCCGCATAAGACAGAAAGTGGAGCCTAGGCGATGCTACAAATGCATGGGATTAGGCCACATGTCAGCCAGATGTCCAGCGTCAGAGGCAACAGCCAAAAACACGCAGCAATCCTGCTTCAGATGTGGCAAGGATGGCCACAAGTATAAAACTTGTACCCAGGGCAAACCAAAATGCATCATCTGCACAAGAAGCGGAAAATCTGGAGGAGAGGCCGAACACTCGACCCTCAGCAGTGCGTGCCCTGAATACCGGAGAGCCATGCACGATAAATTGAATGGTTAAGGTCCTACAGCTGAACCTTAACCACTGCAGAGCGGCGCAGGACCTGCTAGCACAGACGGTCATCGAGCAGCAGGCTGAGGTGGCAATACTCAGCGAGCCCTACAAGGACAAGCACGAAGGCGTATGGCAACGCAGTTCGGACGGCAGAGCAGCAATATGGAGCTGCGGGCAGCCCCCTGGACACCTATCGCAAAGGGCTTCCAGGACGGGATACACCAGAGCGAAGATCAAAGGCATCACATTCTACAGCTGCTACATAGCCCCGAGCGCACACATTAGTGAATTCAGAACAATAATGCAGGAGATCGCTGATGACGCACGCGGTAGGTCCCCTACTCTCATCGCAGGTGATTTCAACGCATGGTCCACAACATGGGGCAGCGCTAGTACGACGCAGCGGGGAACCATCCTCCTTGAGGCAGTGGCTTCGTTAAACGTATGCCTACTCAATGAAGGTAATAGACCAACCTTCAGCAAGTCAGGTCGGGAGTCAATCATCGACTTGACCTTCGCTAGCCCTGAACTGGCACGCAACTGTGTATGGAGGGTGTCAGACATATACACCCACAGCGACCACGCCCTGATCATCACCCAGACAAGCCCCAGACTGACCGCCCCAAGCAGCCGCCAAACGACATACAAAGCGCATACCCTGAACACAGTGTCCCTCCTAGCACACATGGAAGGCGTCTGCGTTACAGGAGACGCTAACACATGCGCGAGGAACATAGCCGAGAGAATGAAGGAGGCGTGCGACGCATCTATGGAGAAGGCCACGAAAGGTGGTAACGGGCGAAGACCAGTACCATGGTGGAATGACGAAATAGGGAGCGCGAGGAGAGACTGCCTAGCGGCCCGGCGCAGGTGTCAGAGAAGCAGAGGACGCGGAAGCCAGGAGCTAAGGGAATCAACCTACAGAGCTAAGAGAAAGGTGCTGAAGAACGCGATTAAGGCTAGCAAGGCCAGATGCTTCCAAGAGCTGTGCGAAGCGGCGGATACAGAGCCATTCGGGTCAGCATACAGGATGGTCATGGGTAAGCTCAACAGACAGCCGACCCCTACCGGACACGTACAGCTTGGCCAAATAGTGTCCACCCTGTTCCCCACCCAGCAAGCTACCGGGGAAGGCGATACTGTTCTCACCAGCGAAGCCGAAGTCCTGGCAGCGCTAACGAAAACCAAAGTCGAAAAAGCCCCTGGCCCCGACGGCATTCCCAATGCTGCACTGCACACATTGGTGGCAAACTTCCCTGGTATATTCACGGAGATGTACAACATGTGTCTCACCCAACGAACCTTCCCCATAGGTTGGAAGCGACAAAGGTTGGTGCTTATCCCAAAACCGGGCAAGTTGAACGACGACGCATCCTCGTACAGACCCCTATGTATGCTGAATACAACGGGGAAAATATTCGAGCGCATAATCTGCACCCACCTCGAAAAAGAACTCGACCAACTCAGAGCTTTATCGGACCACCAGTTTGGCTTCCGGAGAAAAAGAAGCACTATTGACGCGATCCAAACGGTCACCCAACTGGCTGCTAACGCAATCGAAGGAGAAAGGTGGCTAGGTGGCTCAAAAGAGTACTGCCTCGTCTGCACCCTGGACGTCAAGAATGCCTTCAACTCTGCCAACTGGAACCTTGTCCTGCAGGCACTTCAGCGCATGGGAATCTCGAACTACCTGATCGAGCTCGTAGCGGACTACTTCAAGGACAGAGTGCTCACATATTCCTCTGATGCCGGAGAGCACGAGTACCTGGTGACAGGAGGAGTACCTCAAGGCTCAGTCCTGGGCCCGATACTGTGGAACGTCATGTACGACGGGATCCTAAGGCAGGTACTACCCGAAGGATGCACAGTTGTGGGATTTGCGGACGACATAGCGCTGGTAACGGTAGCGAAAACCCTCGATGAGATCACGGATAGATGCAGCCTCTCGATAGACATCCTTATGTGCTGGCTCACAGACAACGGGTTAGCAGTCGCCGAGCACAAAACGGAGGCAGTGCTCATAAGCAGCAGGAAGACTGTGGAGAAGGCCACAATACGAGTCGGATCAACTCTAATAGAAACAAGCGCCTCAATCAAGTATCTCGGAGTACTGATCGACCACAGGTTATCGTTTAAGACGCACCTATCGTATGCCGCAGCCAAAGCATCCAGATCGACTGCAGCCATCTAAAGGATGATGGCCAATACTCGAGGACCAAAGCAGCACAGCAGAAGGATTATAGCGACAGTGGTGACATCTATCATAATGTACGCCGCGCCCATATGGGCCGAGGCTATGAAGACCGCATCATACAGCCGCCAGTGCAAAGCTGTCTACAGGCGCTGCGCACTGCGCATCACAAGCAGCTTCTGCACGGTATCTGAGGAAGCCGCGCTAGTGGTAGCCGGTACTATACCGATAGACCTGCTGGCGGCAGAACGAAGAACTGGGAGCACAGGAAGCAGGACCCAACGCGGTAACACGATCGAGGCATGGCAAATGAGGTGGAACAATGCGACCACAGGGCGGTGGACGCACAGGCTAATTCCCAGTCTAACCCCCTGGCTGCAGAGACGACACGGACAGGTAGACTTCTACCTCACGCAGATGATCTCCGGGCACGGATGCTTTAAGGAATACCTGCATAGGTTTAAGCACGAGCCAAACCCCTACTGCGACCACTGCGGCACAGGAAGCATCGAAGACGCAGAGCACGCGCTATTCATCTGCCCCCTATACGATAGGAACCGAGCCGAAGCTGAAACGACAACCGTATGTAACCTGACAGCGGACAACGTGATCAGCTGCATGCTGGAAGATCAAAGCAAGTGGGACGCGATAGCCAACATGGCCGCTGGCATCCTGTAGGATCTTAGGCGTCGAGAACGGAGTCGACGCATGGAGTCATAAGGACGAGCGGCAACCTGACCGCCATCCGTCCCGCGAAGTATAGCTTTGCGGCAGTCCCGCGGGATCGGAACTTTTTCTACCTCTTCTCTTCTTCTACCACTTATATTGTTGTATATATTTAAGCTTATTTAATAAAAAAAAAAAAAAAAAAAAAAAAAAACACTCTTTGAACCTACCTCTTCCCAACCCACACAACTCATCTCACCACGGGCTGAACTAAGGTGTCACTCGTACCGTGCCGAGAGTCAATCTGGCTCGGAGCCCGTCATCAAATAACTCAGTCTCAAACGGTGAGCTCAGGCAAGTGGCGTCCGCCTGTTCTAAGTCAGCCTTACCCGGGTACGGCGGATCTCTGCCCGGGTGGTCCTGTCCTTTCTCCGCAGCTTGTGGGATTTAACATGGAGAACGTAACTAACAAAAAACAAAAAGACTGCACCAAACAAGAGCCTGACACTCTTAAAAAGTCGGAAGTCGTAACCAACGACGATAGAAAGAGCAAGATCACGGCTCCGTCCACCCCAGTCCATGTGACGTCCACCCCTGCCAAGGCCAGCGAACAACGCAGCCGGCTAAGCCCAACTCGCCATAGCGACAAGCCCAAGCCTCCCACCAGCTTAGGTGTGGCTAACCAGCCACTCCAACCTGAGGGGAGCGCTAAAGCCGGTCTCGTGGTGAGTACCAGGGAAAAGGAGTTTAAGAGGATGCCACCTAACCAGGCAGGACCTCTTGAACGAAAGAAAACTTTTAGGATCCTCAAACGGCTTGCCACCAATCTGATACGTGAGGATCAGACGTCTAAATTGGATTACCTGAAAATCCAAGAGGACATAGCCTGGGCAAAGGCAGTTATCCCAGACTTCGACATCGCTATGACTACCGGCCACAGCAACAAGCGAGAGAGGTCGATGGAGTCAGCTCAACCAGCGAGCAAGAAGGCTAAGGTAACCAACCGCGGCACATGGTCGAGATCCTTTGCGGAAGTGGTTAAGGATCGGAAGATCATTGGTGTCATCGACCAGAGTGATGAAGGCGGTAGGACCCCAAGAAACCAATGGGGTCTGGTTAGACGGGCCCTTGCGTCAATGGCCTTGAAAGTGCTGGACGAAAACCCAGGCCCGCCACCCGATTGCACAGATGCACGGTGGTACCAGGGCAATGTTAAGTTGATCGCCTGCGAAGACGAGAGATCGGCAGCACTCTACAAGGCTGCAATTGACAAGGTCGGCGAAGTCTACCCCGGGGCCAAGCTGGCAGTTTGCGAGGCTGCAGACATCCCGTCTCGACCGAGAGCGAGGGTGTGGCTGCCGTCGGAACCCTCGGAACCAGAGGCTATACTCAGCTTGCTGACCAGGTTCAATCCGAAACTTCCAACAGACGGTTGGAAGGTGGTCAAGGTGGAGAAAACCGAGCGAGTCACCATGAGCGTGGTTATCCTCCTGAACCAGGCCTGCTTGGAACCCCTCGCAGCCCAACAACACCGGGTGAACTACGGGTTGGATAAGGTGCAGCTACGAATCTACGGCACCGATAAGTTAGCGGCAGACAACCTGGCTGCCTGTGCGTCGTACGAACCCCCGAGCGACGACGAACTAGAACATGAAGGGGCCACCCTCACCGGCTACGTGTCAACCGACTCGGAGCTGACAGAGAGCCTGAAGCAGCCCGACCAGGGCGCTCTGTTCTCCAGGACATAGCGGAGGAAGCGGAGGGTACCCAGCCCGACCCCAGTCCCAAAGATGGTGCAGTTTCTGCAAATTAATCTGCACCACAGCAAGGCAGCATCCGCTGCCCTCCTCACCCGCCTGGCAACAGGCAACATAGACGTAGTCCTCATTCAAGAGCCATGGATTGTTGGTAACAACATCTGTGGCTTATCAACCCCCCTATACAAGCTATTTTACACCAAGGACAAGGGTAAACCCAGAACCTGCATTCTTACTAAGACACACTTTTATACATTTCTTATTCCACAGTTTAGCGAAGGCGACCTCACCACGGTCAGACTGGAGCTAAACGAACACACTCATCACACCATAGCATCATTCTATCTGGCTCACGACTACGAAGGGCACTCACTCATCTAAGGAACTCATCCTGGGTTGGGACGCTAACTCACACCACACACAATGGGGAAGTTCAAACACCAACGAAAGGGGTGAGTTACTCTACGACTATCTCCTTCAATCAAATCTATTCATCTGGAACAAAGATAATGACCCAACTTTCATCACTAGAAATAGGAGGGAAGTTTTAGACATCACACTAATATCTGATCACCTACTTAACCAGTTAGAAGCGTGGAAGGTGGGGATCAAGCACTCATTCTCAGACCACCGATACATAGAATTTTCAATAACTCTAGACTGTCCTCCCGCCGAGAACATTACTAATCTAAGATTAACCAAGTGGGGATACTAAAAAAATTTTCTCAACACCGACGCACGTACGAAACGGTCAAGAATTAGATAACCTTGCTAACACCTTTACTGATATCTGCGGTGAGGCCTTAAAAAGGGCTTGCCCAAGCAGAACAGTCAAAACAAAGCACAAAGCCCCTTGGTGGAACGCAACCCTGGCGAACCTTAAAATAGATTGTAGAACTTACTTCAATAGAGCTAAATACAGCAATAGCGAATCCTCCTGGAATTTATACCATACAAAACTAAGCCTATACAAAAAACGAATTAGAATATCAAAACGAAGAGCTTGGGCTAACTTCTGCAGTAGCATAGAATCTACTGCGGAGGCATCCAGACTCAGAAGAACTCTAGCAAAAGCTCCAGCAACCATTGGCTATCTAAAAACCAATGCTGACAGCTGTACGGAAAACAGTCAGGAAACCCTTGAAATACTGTTAGACACCCACTTCCCTATAAACACCCATGCAGTGGAAGACCTCTACATAGAGGAGAACTTAGACGACCAGAGTATAGACAACACCTCAAACCCTGGCCGCATTCAGTGGGCTGTTAACTCTTTTAAGCCCTTCAAATCCTCCGGCCCAGATGGGCTCTTCGGCCCAGCTACAACGGACACTAGATATTTCCCTACCTTGGCTGACAGCCATCTTCCACGGCTTCCTTGCTATAAACCATATTCCAACAAGGTGGCTGGACGTTAAGGTAATTTTTATACCGAAAGCCGGCAAGCCCTCCCACACCAACACAAAGGACTTCCGCCCGATTAGTCTCTCTTCCTTCTTGTTGAAGACCCTGGAAAGGCTAATTGACATTTTTTTTGGATCAATCGATAGGTATTGACGAGACCAATACATTTCAGTTAAAATTTTTTATCTAGCATGAAAATTGTGGGCGTCACAGGTTTTTGCGGTTTGTGGGCGTTAAAGTGGGCGTGGCACACTTATTTTTGGGTCAATCGATAGGTATTGATGAGAACATTACATTTCAGTTAAAATTTTTATTCTAGCATCAAAACTGTAGGAGCCACAGTTTTGGGCGGTTTGTGGGCGTTAGAGTGGGCGTAGCACTCTACTGAAAGAAACTTGCGCTGCGCAGGACTCTCAGGAATCTGCGTGCCTAATCCCAGTATTGTAACTCTCATAGTTTCCGAGATCTCAGCGTTCATACGGACAGACGGACAGACGGACATGGCTAGATCGACTCGGCTAGTGATCCTGATCAAGAATATATATACTTTATGGGGTCGGAAACGCTTCCTTCTGCCTGTTACATACTTTCCGACGAATCTAGTATACCCTTTTACTCTACGATAGCGAATCCTCCTGGAATTTATATCATACAAAACTAAGCCTATACAAAAAGGAAATTAGAATATCAAAACGGGTATAAAAATTGTACATATGAACGTGGATATATTAAAAACTATCAAAGACAGAGAATTGGGATCTCAGATTTAGATTCCATAGCCTTGCAGCCCAATTTTGTTTGGCGAATATGCCAAGCCCACTCTAACTACCATAACGCTTAAATCTGTCTACCGCCGGTAGGTGGCGCATTTCAATATCGCCTTGCTGCTTGCATATCTCCAATCCCTTTGGTCCCTTTAGCTGAGTAACGAATATCTGATAGTCGAGGTACTCGGCTATAGCGTTCTACATACTTTGTTATTTATGCCCGTTACTTGTAGAATAAAAGGGTATGCTATATTCGTAGGAAAGTATGTAGCAGGCATAAGGAAGTGTATCCCACCCCATAAAGTATATATATTCTTGATCAGGATCACTAGCGGAGTCGATCCATCCATTTCCGTCTGTCCGTCCGTCCGGTTGAACGCTGAGATCTTGGAAACTATAAAAGCTTGGCTATTGGGATTTGGCATGCAGATTCCTGAGCTTCTTACGCAACGCAAGTTTGTTTCAGCAGGATGCCACGCCCACTCTAACGCCCACAGACCGCCCAAAACGGTGGCTCCTACAGTTTTGATGCTAGAATAAAAATTTTAACTGAAATATATTGTTTTTTTCACCAACATCTATCGATTGACCCAAAAATTGCAGGGTGCCACGCCCATTCCCACGCCCACAAACCGTCCAAAGCAGTGGCTCTTACAGTTTTGATGCTATAATAAAAATGTTAAATGAAATGTTTTGTTCGATCGATACCTATTGATTGACAAAAAAAAAGTTTGCAAAGCCCACTTTAACGCCCTAAAACTTCAAAAAATCGTACATATGAACGCGGATACCTATCAAAGACAGAGAATTTGACTCCGTAGCCTTGAACGAAGCGCAAGTTTGTAACGCGAACATGGCACGCCCACAATTTTTATGCTAGATTAAGAACTCTTGTCAATACCTATTGAACAAAAAAAAGTTTGCCACGCCCACTATAACGCCCATAAAGAGCTCAAACCTACGGCGATCACAATTTTCATGCTAGCTAAAAAGTTTTAACTGAAATGTATTAGTCTCGTCAATATCTATCGATTGGATCAAAAAAAAGTTTACCACGCCCACTTTAAAGCCCACAAACCGCCCCCAACTTAAAAAAATCGTAGGTATGAACGTGGATATCTTGGATACTATCAAAGATAGAAAATTGTGATCTCAGGTTTAGATTCCGTAGCCTTGTACGCAACGCAAGTTTGTTAGGCGAATATGCCACGCCCACTCTAACGCCCACAAACCTCCAAATTCGATGGCGCCCACAATTTGTATGCTAGATTAAGAATTTGAACTGAAATGTATTGGGCTCGTCAATACCTATCAATTGGTCTAAAAAAATATTTGTTAGCTTGGCTGCTAGAAGCCATTGCAGGTTGGGGTTGAGGCATGGAGAGAACGCTTTCAAAATCGTTAATTAAGTCTTCCAAATTATTTGATTTCATTTATGTTTTCGTTAAAATGCTTTTTAAAAAGTTAAAAAATAAAACGCTCACTAATTGTCTTCTTTTTTCCTATGTTTAATGGGATGTCTTCTGTGCTCCTTTATTGTTCATGCTAGGATCTTCCTTCTGGCTTGTTTTAATATGTGTGAAGCGGTGATGGCCCTCAGCTCTTCCTTCGATTTATTTTGCGGTTTTAACTGTTTAGGGAGGGATTGCCATAAGATCTTCCTGCATTTGTATTTGAATTTGTTATTCAGCTTTTTCTTTTCACTTTAAATTTTATATCCGTTAATCGTAGAGAAAAAGGGTATACTAGGGTATACTGCTAGAAGCCATTGCAGGTTGGGGTTGAGGCATGGAGAGAACGCTTTCAAAATCGTTAATTAAGTCTTCCAAATTATTTGATTTCATTTATGTTTTCGTTAAAACGCTTTTTAAAAAGTTAAAAAAAAAAACGCTCACTAATTGTCTTCTTTCTTCCTTAGTTTAATGGGATGTCTTCTGTGCTCCTGTATTGTTCATGCTAGGGTCTTCCTTCTTGGTTATTTTAATACGTGTGAAGTGGGGATGGCCCTCAGCTCTTCCTTCGATTTATTTTGCGGTTTTAACTGTTTAGGGAGGGATTGCCATAAGATCTTCCTGCATTTGTATTTGAATTTGTTATTCAGCTTTTTCTTTTCACTTTAAATTTTATACCCGTTACTCGTAGAGAAGAGGGGTATACTAGGGTATACTACTTTCCGAGCTACATTACTGGGATTGGGCATTCAGATTCCTGAGATTCCTGCGCAGCGCAAGTTTGTTTCAGCAGAGTGCCACGCCCACTCTAACGCCCACAAACCGGCCAAAACGGCGGCTCCTACAGTTTTGATGCTAGAATAAAAATTTTAACTGAAATGTAATGTTCTTATCAACATCTATCGATTGACACAAAAAAAGCAGGGTCAACTCCAACGCCCACTAACCGCCAAAAACTTTGGCTCCTACAGTTTCGATGCTAGAATAAAAATGTTAACTGAAATGTTTCGTCCTGTAGGTATCTGCACGCCGGGGGGTAGCGGGGTACCGTGGTGGCGCTGGTGCTGCGGAAGCTGTAGGGGAGAAACCACTCGAACGCGTATTGCCCCTTAATCGAAAATAAGTACTCGAGAAAAAAGTTAACTTTGAAAGTAGGCGGGGGTGCGACCGCGGTTTATTTCAGTTAAACTCCAGAAATCGAACTAATTTAGTCTAAGCTCCGCTCTGCGCTCCAAAGCGCAGCGGAGACTTCATGGAGGGAGCTAGGAACAGCACAGGAGAGCGGGAGCGCGAGAGAGCGGGAGAGCGGTAGAGCGGTGCAGCTGGATAGCGGGGCCAGTCCAGATTCGCCGGACAGTGGGCCTGAACAGTATCGATACCTATCGATTGACCCCAAAAAAAGTTTGCCACACCCACTTTAAGGCCCGCAAACCGCCCTCAAACTTCAAAGAATCGTAAGTATAAACGCGGATATCTCGGATACTATCAAAGATATAGAATTGGGACTTCAGATTTAGACTCCGTAGCCTTGCACGCAGCGCAAGTTTGTAACGCGAATATGCCACGCCCACAATTTTCATGATAGATTAAAAATTTTAACTGAAATGTATTAGTCTCGTCAATACATATCGATTGACCCAAAAAAAAGTTTGCCACGCCCAAACTTCACAAAATCGTAAGTATGAACGTGGAGATCTTAAAAACTATCAAAAATATAGAATTGGGGTCTCAGACTTAGATTCCGTAGCCTTGTACGCAGCGCAAGTTTGTAAGGCGAATATGCTTCGCCCACTCTAACTCCCATAACGCTTAATTCTGTCTACCACGGGTAGGTGGCGCATTTCAATCTCGCCTTGCTGCTTGAATATTTCCAGTTCCCTTTTGTCCCTTTAGCTGAGTAACGGGTATCTGATAGTCGAGTTACTCGCAGAATAAAAGGGTATGCTAGATTCGTCGGAAAGTATGTAACAGGCATAAGGAAGTGCATCCGACCCCATAAAGTATATATATTCTTGATCAGGATCTAGCGGAGTTTGTTCTTATCAACATCTATCGATTGACCCAAAAAAAGCAATGTGCCACGCCCAAACCAACGCCCACAAAGCGCCCAAAACTGTGGCTCCTACAGTTTTGATGCTAGAATAAAACTGTTATCTGAAATTTTTTCTTCTATAGGTATCGTTACTTATCGATTGATCCAAAAAAAAAAGATTGCCACGCCCACTTAAACGCCCACAAACCGCCCCCAAACTTCAAAAAATCGTAGATATGAACGCGGTTATCTCGGATACTATCAAGGATAGAGAATTGGGATTTCAAATTTAGACTCCGTAGCCTTGATTGCAGTGCAAGTTTGTAACAACTTCCTTCCATCGAGTGCTGAATTATTGATGGAGAGACCTTAAGTGCTGCCACCGGTTCAGAATGGACTTGGATTCGCCCTTTACTTCAGGTTCCACTATGGATAGAAGAGGTCCACCAACAAGAAAGTGCCCTGGTGTCAACGCTAAGAGATCAGTTGGATCCTCGGACATGGGAGATAGCGGTCTGGAATTCAGACAAGCTTCGATTCTCGCTAGGAGGGTGGACAGCTCTTCAAAGGTGTACTTCCGTGTAGCGGTGGACTTGTAAAACAAGGTCTTGAAGCTCTTGACACCAGCTTCCCATAGGCCCCCCATATGGGGTGCCCCAGGAGGAATGAATTGCCAGGTGAGCTGCTGATGACTACACGCATCGGTCACAGACTCCTTAACGGCTTGCAGGAAGTCTTGGGAAAGCACGGTGGAGGCGCCGACGAAGGTCTTTCCATTGTTGGACTGGACTTGGCGAGGACACCCCCTTTTCTAGAGACGAAACGAGCGAAAGCGGCAAGAAACTTTTCAGTCGTTAAGTCGGATGTAGGCTCTAGATGGATGGCCTTTGTAGAAAAACAAACGAAAACCAACACATACCCTTTCGTAATGAGACAAGCTCTTCCGGTATAATTATACCCGTTACTCGTAGAGTAAAAGGGTATACTAGATTCGTCGGAAAGTATGTAACAGGCAGAAGGAAGCGTTTCCAACCCCATAAAGTATATATATTCTTGATCAGGATCACTAGCCGAGTCGATCTAGCCATGTCCGTCTGTCCGTCTGTCCGTCTGTCCGGAAGAACGCTGCGATCTGGGAAACTATGAGAGCTAGGCTATTGAGATTTGGCGTGCAGATTCCTGAGCTTCTTACGCAGCGCAAGTTTGTTTCAGTAGACTGCCACGCCCACTCTAACGCCCACAAACCGCCCAAAACTGTGACTCCTACAGTTTTGATGGTAGATAGAAAATTTTAACTGAAATGTATTAGTCTTGTCAATACCTATCGATTGACCAAAAAAAAAATTTGCTACGCCCACTCTAACGCCCACAAACCTCCAAAGAAAAAAGCTATGACGTCAGAGCCAGACAATGCGAAATGTTTTTACGCGTGTATGTGTGTGTATGTAAATAGTTGCCGGCCGAACTTAGCGGCAAAGAAAAAAGGCCTGCCGGCGCTCAGAGAGAGCAAAGTGCGCGGCTAACTTATTCTATTGAATAATGAACCCTTTATCTATTTGTCCCATTGACGGGCAAAAACCTTTAAAGATCTGTACATCTTTATTTATCTCTTTCAAAAAATATGAATTAGCTTAATAAATACCTATAGATTGTCCCAAAAAAACACTTCCGTTTTCAGTCCAATGCTCTCAAACCAAAGTAGTTAGGACAAGTCTTGACACTAGAGCCAGAAAACGACATACATACATACATACATACATACATACATACATGTATGTGTTTATGCATGTGTGGATGTAAAAAATTGCAATCTAATATCCGCGGCAAATATAATTCTTTCAAACAAAGCTATTCAACCAAATATTTTGAAATACAGAATGTGCCTTAAAATTGTGTATGTTTAGCAAGCATACATAAATATAAATGTTTTTTGTCTATTTTATGTGTTGCTTTCTCATTCTTGGCGCTGGCTGAAACAAAAGCAGAGCCGAGAAATGAGAGCAAGGGAGAGAGAACAAAGTGCGCGGCTAACTTATTTTATAGGTTGTTATCTGAGTAACAGATACCCGTTACTCAGATAACAAACTATAAAATAAGTTAGCCGCGCACTTTGTTGTCGAGGTACTCGACTATAGCGTTCTTCCTTGTTTTTTATATCAAACGGGCCGGCGTAGTCCATCCCTGTGTACGTGAACGAACGGGAAAAAGACACTCGCTCTTTCGGAAAACTTCCCATCATCTGGACTTGCAATCTCTTTTTGTGGATAACGCAGACCTTGCAGGAGTTAACCACTGCCTTCACCAAGTTCTTTATTCTCGGAACCCAGTATCTGGACCGAGTGAGACGCACCACTAACTGGTTGCCACCATGTAACGTAATGAGATGCGTGAATTTGACCAGAAGCCGCGAGAGTGCACATTCGTACGGCAGGATTATCGGATGTCGTTCATCATACCGCAAACTGTCGGAGGCCGTTACGCGGCCGCATGCCCTGATTACCCCTTTCTTATCTAGAAAGGGGTTCAGGGAGAGAATCGAACTCGCCGCGGGCACAGGACGCTTCTGACTCAAGCAGCGGTATTCTTTAGAAAAGTACCTGCGCTGAGTGCAAATCGTCATGAGTTCTTCCGCGGCGGCAACGTCCTGGGCCTCTAGACGGACCCCGGAAGGCGGTGGTTGTCTTCAACATCGTTGGACAAATCGATGGACACACGCGAGGACCCGCAAATTGGAAAAGCGATCTAGGAAATCTTCTGACGGCATAGACGCCACATGGACTTTAACGGCACGCTTTCCGATCTCAGTCACCGGCAGGTCGGTTCCCTGGGTGGGCCAATGATCGCGTGGACGTTGCAGCCAAGTGGGTCCATGCCACCAAAGCGGGTTATCCACCAGCTCTTGAAGGGGAACTCCTCGACTAGCCAAATCAGCTGGATTATCTTCGTATTGAACGTGAGTAGCTATTAAAAGCGGTTGTGGAGGTTTTTTAGGCGGTTTTAAATGTATTTTGTATGAGTTGTTTTTAATTGCAAGCGTGTACTCATCCCATAATCAGTGTAATTGGTATTCCACGGAACCCTCCCGTTTTATTGCACTTCAAATATTGTGACCCCTCGTTATCTTCTGAGAATGAGCAGGAGAAAGTGAACGTGCGTACCCACGAACCCGAATCTCACCCCCTAACCTCGAGTCCTCGAGTCTAGTTTTTCTTATATGTTATACGATTCCTTTTGAGGAGTGTGTCTAGGAAAAATTAGCTGAATAATCACTTTAATGTTCAAGTTGTATAAGACTTATAGGACCAATTTTCAGGGCTGAGGATATCGAAATTGTTTGTGTCTACGATAAAGTTAGAAGTTAGTGTATAGAAAAATTACCTGAGGATATCGAAATTGTTTGTGTCTACGATAAAGTTAGACGGGTGTGTATAGAAATATTAGCTAGTGGGATCACTTTAAGGTTTATGTTTTAAATTTCTTATTGGGAACACTTTTCAGGGCTTATATCTAAAGGCCACCCAATAATATTTATGTGTAGGATAAGAAGTTTAGTTTTAAGAATTTCTTAAAACGGTGCACTGAAGCGGAAAATTGTACAGAATTTCAAATTCTGCCTCCTCCCGTATATTCCCACTACTCCACTGAAAAAGGCAAAAAACGACAATGACCTCCGATACCCTAACAAGTATACCCCCTCACTAAAAAAAAAAAAAAATTTGGTATCATTGGAAAGCACTTTTTCAAGCCCTTTCCAATGGAATAATTTTCTCTGTTCTAAAATAAAATTGCCCATTTTGAACAAAATTTCACAAAATTAAAATTTCACACCTTCGCGCACAAGCAGTCATGAGCAAGGACTCGAGGGTAGGGGGTGAGATTCGGGTTCGTGGGTACGCACGTTCACTTTCTCCTGCTCATTCTCAGAAGATAACGAGGGGTCACAATATTTGAAATGCAATAAAACGGAAGGGTTCCGTGGAATACCAAACACACTGATTATGGGATGAGTATACGCTTGCAATTAAAAACAACTCATACAAAATACATTTAAAACCGCCTAAAAAACCTCCGCAACCGCTTTTAATAGCTACTCTTAGCTTAAGGCTTAGGAAATTCGAATGGTTGCATCGCGACATCTTATGCCAATGCTGGCCCGACCTTAACTGACCATTTATTCATATCTTGCTTACACAGAGATTGCCTTTCCTTAACCTATGTCGAAGTTGCACACCTTCGATATTTACCTACATCCAGACCCCTCCTACACCACGTTCACCACCGGTAACTTGTTATCAATCCTTGTGTTCGTTTTCCTTCTAATAACCATTCTACTGGGGTATTGGGCTGCTCCTTATGTTCGAGAACCAATCGGATTGGTTATAGGAGTACAACATGCCTGTATGCACTCTCTGTAGATATCAACCTGTTAAGTGAACATTCTGGACTATAAAAATGACACCACTCAAATTGCTCAGGATCAGTTCTTCAAATGCCTCAGTACTGCAACCTATGGATCTAACCGTAGAATTTATCGATTCGGAAAACGAGGTTGAGATTAACAACCTGGAATTACCACCCACGCAAGATTCTGATCTTGAAATAATCGAAAACTCGGATCTGGACCTTGTGCAGGTTTCCGAAGCAGAAGATTCGGTTGATCGCCTTCTACAAAGCGTATTTCAACCGGCTGCATCGTCGACCCAAAATAGGGACCCAGGATTGGAGTCTCTTGAGTGGAGCCAGTTTCCATTGGGGACTACTACGCAGGCTTTCTTGGAATCCCTTATCACACACGAAGAAGGTGAAGATGTATTTCAGTGTGCACAGGAATTTCAATTGGACGACGACCTATCCAGGCCAGAAGATGAGGTTTTTCCTAACGACGACCACATCTTTGAAGAACTTATGGGACCTCAGCCGCCACTGACTAACCATTATTTAACTTTGCTGGATGATGGAGATGACGACGCATTACTAGATGTTTTATTTGACCTAGATTCTTAACTATTTAATTATAAATACACGATGCATAAAGAAAAATAAAGTAAAAACTATTTTAAAATTGAGGGCTTATAATTGTTTTTTATTTATTGAACAATTTTTCTTTGCCCTACAAATACTTTTTAGCTCTGCGTTGTGAACCAATAGAAGATGCATATTAAAGTCGTATCGCAACCAAATTTTCCGTACTTTAGGAAAGAAATAACAATAATAAAAGGAGGATTTAGATTTCTGATAGGCGAAGTTGTGTATTTTTAAGGTATGCGCTTTTAGGCCGCTGCGAGTAGTAAAGGATTCACCATTTCGATGTTTCTAAAAATAAACTGACTTTTCTATAAAAAATGTATCTTATACAGCATTTGAGGGACAATTCTTACGTTATATATACTAACTTTATTTTAACGCTATTGAAAGATTATATAAATATAAAAAGAGATAGACATACTGATATGTATTTCTGACTTTATTCTCAAGTATTTCATAGTTTGAATAAGTATTTTGGTACATATAATTAAGACATATTGTTATCTCATTTACTCCACATGAATTGATAAAAATTTATAGTTTTTGACAAGTATAAAAGACCATGTAATTTCTGGTTAAAGAATTAGTATACAACAGTTAGGTACTAGTGCACGACGAATCCAATCTTACGCTGATCACAAATGGTATGCATATAAATTAAAAGTAAATACTTTATCACCTATTTTTGTTGAATTTGATAGGACTTCTTAGAGACCTTAAATGACGTGAAGCCTGTGATTGGCTACACAAAAATTGAAAATCGATGTATTGGATTTGAGTATAAGATCACTGGATGTAAGCTGAAAAAGACACCATGTGGAACAAAAATAGCTCTGTATTTAACTGATAAGGACGATAAAGATGTTTGGATATTTCTACCTAAAAGTTATGTGAACATATTTTCTACAAAGACACCATTTAGGAAATTAAATGAGAATGGAATAACTCATATTGTTCGGAGCAGATCGCCAGCGCCTAGTCATGCGCGCATAGGTGTACGACGGCACCTGCAGCGCTCTTTGCTTATCTTTCGCCTTCTTTCTTATACCCATAAAGCTGTCGCTTATCTATTCAGCAACTACTTTGTAAGCCTGCATATGTCTATATGAAGATCTTGGAGCCAAGCTTTTTACACATTCACAGTCCGTCTGCCGCTCCGAATAAACGCTATACATTTTAATATAACCTATTCGTGCGTTATTAATTATAAATATAAGGGTGGCATATTTGTTGTCTTTCCCACAAACATTTGGTGACCCCGACGTGATAGCAGTTTTTATCGGAGTCTGCAGCTCGGTCTCGCGATTGTTTAATATAGTTTAAACAAACGCTTTGTTTCGCTGTCGTTATCGTGCATTCGGGCACAAACATACGAACACACATACATACATATGTGCATATAAAAGTGCACAGCCGGCCGTTTGATTTTTTGTACATTTTGCGCTGTGAAAAAGCACCAAATTTGTGTTGTGCAAATAATTCTTAACAAACTGAATCGCATTTAATCTTTGTTAATAGCGCATATTACATATATTTATGTACATATAGCCATACATACATTCGTTTGCCAGTTACATAATCCGCTGTTGCTAGGCAGGCAATTTATCGGCAAGAACAACAACAACAAAGTTAAAGGTTCCGTTGCATCTCGGCGACGCTTGTTAACCTTCACGTTTTCGCGGTAAAGGGTATACGGTGTTTTGTGCCTCTAACGCGGTCGGACATTTTACTTTACTTCATTTTCATTTCATTTTTTTCTTTCTCGTGATTGAAAAATGTCTGATACGGAAAACTCGGTTCGGGCTCAAAATGAATCCACAAGTGACGTCGACTACTACCGAGTCAAAGCCCAATCTATTTTGCGGCAAATGAGCTCGATGAAATGCTATTTAAACGCTGATGCGGTTAATCAGCTTGACGAATCTGATTTGCTGGCGCGAATGGAATGGATCAATTCCTTAAACCAGGCATTTGATTCTGCGCAGACATCGTTGGAAAAACTGGACTTTGCAGAGATCTCGAGCGACCATCGGATTGAATTTGCTGAAGTCTTCATGGATGTGAAGGCGAAACTAAGCCGAGGCTTGGCGGCTCATCGCAAGTCACAATTGCCGGCTTCAACCGCTGCAAATTCAACATCTATTGACATCACTAATAATGCGGATCTTTCTTTTCGATCTAGAAAGCCTCGGTTGCCAAATTTGGAAATTGCTCGTTTTCATGGATCCTACTCTGAGTGGCCGGATTTTCTTGCGACTTTCACTACGGTCATCGGAAATGATGATGAGCTAAGCGACATTGAAAAATTACAATATTTGCGTTCGAGTTTGGGCGGCGTGGCTCTGGAAACCATACGCTCGCTCGAACCCTCGAATGCTAATTTTAAAAAGGCTATGAATTTGCTGGTTAATCGATTTGATAATAAAGTTTTACACTTTCAGGCACATGTTCAGGCAATATTCGGTTTAAAGGGTGTCGAGAAGGGATCTTCGAAGGGTCTTCGGGAGCTGAGCGATTGCATGAATTCGCATCTGCGAGCAATTCGAACCCTGGCCAATACGCAACAAATTTTGGATGGACTTTTAATTCACATCGTCACTCGGAAACTGGATCAGAGGACGCGGGAAAAATGGGAAGAGGATTTGTCAATCACTGAGCTGTCTACCTGGGATGCTATGGAGTCGTTTTTGGAAAAGAGGTGCAGGATGATGGAAAACTTGGATCAAGCCTTGGTAACTCAAACACCAGGCCAGCAGGTGGGAAAAAACTTGCACAAATATAACCAAAATACACTTATTGCATCTGCTACTAACTCAAATCATTTGACATGCTTATTTTGCGATGAACGGGATCATTATTTGCCAAAGTGTCCTCGATTTTTAAATTTGAGTCCGAATCTTCGATATAGAGAAGCAAAGAAGTTGCACCTTTGCCTCAACTGTTTGCGCAAGGGGCATAGTTTGCAGCAATGCAAGTCGACTCACTGCAAGTATTGTCGCATGAAGCATCATTCATTATTACACATGAACCATGACCCATCCGCAACATCAACCTCATTTTCATCTCCATCATGCGATCCATCCTCGAGCTCTCAGCCATTACCATCTACTTCATCAGCATTAGTATCATGTTCGCATACATCATCGCATCCTGATCATCATTTACCAAGCCCTCCACCTAAAGCCTTAAATATTTTGCCGATCGACTACGTGTTTCTTCCAACTGCTATTATCTACGTCAGAAATAGAATTGGAGCATTTATGCCTTGCCGAGCAATTTTAGATTCGGCCTCCCAGCTAAACTTCATAACCTCTCGCTTAGCCAGCCAACTAAACTTGAATCACAGAAGATCGCAAACGTCGATTTCTGGGATAGGAGAATCTTCCATGATCTCTGATAAGACTGTCGATATTCTTGTGCAATCACGGGATGCAAGCTATCGAGCGGCATTCACAGCGGTTGTGACTCACAGTATTACTGATTATCAACCCCATTTCAATATAAATGCAACGTCGTGGAGGATACCGCAAAACAATTCACTCGCTGACCCTAATTTCAATCAATCACAACGAATTGACCTTTTACTCGGCGCTGGGTTGTTTTTCGAAATAATTTCTATGGGACAAATTCATTTGGATAGGGCTTTGCCAACTCTTCAGAACACCAAGCTTGGTTGGATAGTCTCTGGAGGGTTATCATCGAACATGCCAACTCATAAGTCGGTTTTACAAGCCAGCATCAAGGACCCAGCTGATTATTCCGATGGCACACTTTCCGCGATTGTAAAGCGATTTTGGGAAATTGAGGACTTCACATCGTCTAAGCCATCTTTATTGCCGGAAGACTTGCGATGTGAGCAACTTTTTACTGAAAATTGCATTCGACTTGGAAACGGCCAATACTCTGTTCGTCTCTTGACCACTTCTGGATTCGAATCTTTAGGTGATTCTTATTGCTTGGCTCGTCGTCGTTTCAAGAGTTTGGAACCTAAATTAGATAGAAACCCAGCCCTGAAAGCTCAGTATTCAGCATTTTTGAGGGAGTATATCGATCTAGGTCACATGTCTCTTGTAACTAAGGAACCGCCAGAAACACAATTCTTTTTGCCCCATCATTGCGTACATAAGCAGGAAAGCACGAGTACGAAGCTTCGTGTCGTTTTTGATGGATCTAAACCAACTTCTGGTAGCTCTCTGAACGACTTACTTCTGGCAGGACCAACAATTCAACAAAAAATCTTCAATATACTGCTTCGCTTTCGATTTTTTAAAGTTGCCCTTTGTGGAGATATCTGCAAGATGTACCGTTGCGTGCGTGTTTCGTACCCGGATGATTTCTTGCAGTGCATCGTTTGGAGAGAGAGCTCCAGGAAAGAATTCAGTGTTTTTAAATTGAACACGGTGACTTACGGAACCAAGCCAGCTGCCTTCTTGGCTATAAGGGCCATGCATCAACTCTCTTACGATGAGGAGGAATCATTTCCTATTGGAGCAAAAATTGTTCGTAGAGATTTCTATGTGGATGATTTAATATCTGGTGGGGACTCAGTTGAGGAGGTGAGAGAAATTCGTCGTCAGGTGAAGGAATTACTGTCGCGAGGCCACTTTCCAATTCGCAAATGGTGTTCGAATGAGTCAGCAGCCCTGAAGGGAGAGTCTGAATGCGACAAGGAGCAGTTAATCAAATTTCACGATGGATCGGATGTCGCCAATGCATTGGGACTAGTCTGGGATCCATCTTCTGATCAGCTCCTATTTCATTTTTCTCAACTGCCAACCAATCAATGACCCACTAAGCGGGTTGCATTGTCGACGATTGCCAAATTCTATGATCCACTCGGTTTAATAACTCCTATTATCACAAAATCTAAGATTTTTCTGCAATCTCTATGGAGTGCGAACGTGGATTGGGATGATGCACTGCCAGAGCCTATTCTTTCGTCATGGGGGGAGTTGACCTCACAGTTATCGGTCGTACAGAACTTAAAATTCCCACGATTCGTACTGCAACCAAGGGCTTCCGTTGAGTTGCATGGATTCTGCGATGCTAGCATGTCAGCTTATGGAGCGTGTCTATACTTGCGATCGGAGACCAATGGAGAATCGAAAGTCCATCTGCTCTGTGCCAAGTCAAGGGTAGCTCCATTGAAGGCCTTAACAATTCCAAGATTAGAACTTTCCGCAGCGGTTTTATTGGCTGAGCTAATCGTAAACGCCAAGGAAGCCATAGATTTCGATTGCACCTTTCATTGCTAGTCGGACTCGTCCACTGTGTTGGCGTGGATTCGGCAACCTCCGAGGGAGTTTAACGTTTTCGTATCAAACAGAATCGCGAAAATTCAGGAGATGACAAAAGACATGTCTTGGCATCACGTTCCTACAAACTTAAACCCGGCAGACGTCGTATCGCGAGGATGTACCCCAAGAGAATTGTTGGAACATTCCCTTTGGGCTAACGGGCCTCCATTCCTTCTGCAAAGCTCGTCAAATTGGCCGTCCCTGCTGGACTCAGTAAAGGATCTTCCAGAGCGCCGTTCTGTGGCTCTAATTGGGGCCGTTTGCATAGACAGTTCATCAAACTGCAAATTCCTCAACTCTTTCGATAAGTTGCAGCGCGTATTTGCATACATTTATCGATTCATTTCAAATTGCAGAGCCAAATCTGCGCCGTTAAAAGGTCGACTTTCGGTGGAGGAGATCAACTCTGGAACTGTACTTCTTCTGAGGAGCATCCAACAGGTTAACTTGGCGAAGGAGTACGGATCTCTTAGCCAGGGCAAGCCGTTTCCACAGAAAAGCAAGCTGGTTTCGCTTAGACCTATACTCGGCTCCGATGGGTTACTTCGCGTGGGTGGAAGGCTTCAGAACGCAAACTTGGACTACGACACGAGGCATCCGATACTGTTGCCCAAGGATCATCCAGTCACCAAGGCGATCATCGTTTATTATCATGAGAAATATTTGCATGGAGGATCGCAGGCGCTGCTTGCCGCATTACGGCAAAGGTACTGGCCGATTGGAGGCCGCAAGTTCGTCGCCAGCGTTATCAACAAATGCGTCCGATGTTTCCGAATGTTACTTGGGAGCACGTCATGGGTAGCCTTCCAGCAAATAGAGTGCAGCCTAATCCAGCTTTTCATACCACAGGAGTGGACTATTGTGGGCCATTCTATCATAAAGCAGAGGCCAGAAACAAGGCACCCCACAAGTGCTATATCGCCGTCTTTGTCTGTTTTTCCACGAAGGCTGCTCATTTGGAAGTGGTCCAGGATCTCACGACGGATTCTTTCATCGCAGCGCTGAGGAGATTCATCAGCCTTAGAGGCAGTCCGCGTACCATTTGGAGCGACAATGCTACAAACTTTGTCGGTGCAAAGAGAGAGCTTGCCGAGCTGAAAGAGCTCTTTTTGAGCGAGCAGCACACAGCATCGATATCTTCCGTCTGTTTAGCTGATGGGATCGATTGGAAGTTCATCCCTTCGCGTGCCCCGCACTTCGGTGGTTTATGGGAGGCCGCTGTGAAGTCAGCTAAATTTCACTTCTACAGAGTCGTCGGTGCATCCATCTTAGCCATCGATGAATTAAGAACTCTTGCATATGAGATTTCTGCCATCCTTAACTCCCGTCCACTCTGTCCAATTCCAGAAAATGCTGAAAGCCTTGAGGTGCTAACACCGGCGCATTTCCTGAAGGGTTCCAGCTACACTAAGTTTCCTGAGCCTGGCATTACTCATCTCCGCGAAGACCGCCTCAGCAGATGGCAGCGGGTTACCCAGATGCAGCAACATTTCTGGAAAAGGTGGAGCAGCGAGTATTTGTCCCTACTTCAAGAGAGGAGCAAGTGGCGCGTCGAAACGTCTAACATCAAGGTTGGACGCATAGATTTGCTTAAGGAGGACAACGTTCCACCCTTGAGATGGCAGCTTGGGTGCATCCAAGAAGTCATACCCGGCGGGGACGGAGTCATCAGAGTAGCTATGGTCCGTACAGCTACAGGTCTGATCAAGAGAGCCGTCGCCAAGCTAGCCGTTCTGCCCATCGATTCCGAGATAGTTGGAACCTTACCGCTTCCAACGGGGGGAGTATGTTCGGAGCAGATATCATGCGCGCATAGGTGTACGACGGCACCTGCATCGCTCTCTGCTTATCTTTCGCCTTCTTTCATGTACCCATAAAGCTGTCGCTTATCTATTCAGCAACTACTTTGTAAGCCTGCATATGTCTATATGAAGATCTTGGAGCCAAGTTTTTTACACATTCACAGTCCGTCTGGCGCTCCGAATAAACGCTATACATTTTAATATAACCTATTCGTGCGTTATTAATTATAAATATAAGGGTGGCATATTTGTTGTCTTCCCCACAAACAGTTTGCCACGCCCACTTTAAAGCCCACAAACGGCCCACAAACTTTAAAAAGACGTAAATATGAAAGCGGATATCTCGGAAACTATCAAAAATAGAAAATTGGGATCTCAGATTTAGGTTTCGTAGCCGCAAGTTTGTTACGCGAATATGTCACGCCCACTCTAACGCCTACAAACCGTCAAAACCTGTGACGCCCACAATTTTAATGCTAGTTACAAAATTTTAACTGAAATGTATTAGTCTTTTCAATACCTATCGATTGATCCAAAAAAAATGTGCAACGCCCACTCTAACGCCGGTCGGCGTTTGGCAGTTGGCAGCAGCAGCACTCCGGTTTTCGCAGCACCAAACAATAACATTGCCACTGCCAGCGCCGACTCACCCACTGTCCGGGCTGTATTAGCAGCTTCGTTGTCTTTCGCTAAAAAAGCACCAGGATGCTGGAACCTTTCAGAAAATTGTGTGAGCAGCTTATTACGGCATTCGGGAAATTGTAATCGAAGTCGGAGTAGCATCGCAAGTTTAAGCAAGGCAAATGCCTGCCAGTCGAGCGTTTTGCCATGTACTTTGAGGACAAAATGATGTTAGCCCATCCCATCAACTTAGAAACAGAAGAGCTTTTGGAGCAAATTATTGAAGGAGTGCCATATAAAACCTTAAGGGATCAAGCCCGCATTTAACGATTCGCCGACCCGAAGCAGATGCAGCAAGCCTTCTCCAATATCTGCCTCCGAAGCCGTCTGAATGCAACACAGCAAAGAAGCCATTAATGGAGGGCCCTGCGTACAACGAACTTCGCTGCAGGAACTGCAACTCCAAAGGGCATTTTGCAAAGGATTGCCGCAACCAAAAAGGGCTCCTGGTTCCTGTTTCGCCTGTGGGGAAATGGGGCATTTCGTAGGACAATGTCATCAGAGGAAAAGCGCTTATGACAACAACAACTATGTAAGACTTATACAAATTATTATACCCGTTACTCGTAGAGTAAAAGGGTATACTAGATTCGTCGGAAAGTATGTAACAGGCAGAAGGAAGCGTTTCCGACCCCATAAAGTATATATATTCTTGATCAGGATCACTAGCCGAGTCGATCTAGCCATGTCCGTCTGTCCGTCTGTCCGTCTGTCCGGATGAACGCTGAGATCTCGGAAACTGTGAGAGCTAGGCTATTGAGATTTGTCGTGCAGATTCCTGAGCTTCTTACGCAGCGCAAGTTTGTTTCAGTAGACTGCCACGCCCACTCTAACGCCCACAAACCGCCCATAACTGTGGCTCCTACAGTTTTGATGGTAGATAGAACATTTTAACTGAAAGGTATTAGTCTTGTCAATACCTATCGATTGACCAAAAAAAAATTTTGCTACGCCCACTCTAACGCCCACAAACCTCCAAAGAAAAAAGCTATGACGTCAGAGCCAGACAATGCGAAATGTTTTTACGCGTGTATGTGTGTGTATGTAAATAGTTGCCGGCCGAACTTAGCGGCAAGGAAAAAAGCCCTGCCGGCTCTCAGAGAGAGCAAAGTGCGCGGCTAACTTATTCTATTGAATAATGAACCCTTTATCTATTTGTCCCATTGACGGGCAAAAACCTTTAAAGATCTGTACATCTTTATTTATCTCTTTCAAAGAATATGAATTAGCTTAATAAATACCTATAGATTGTCCCAAAAAAACATTTCTGTTTTCAGTCCAATGCTCTCAAACCAAAGTAGTTAGGACAAGTCTTGACACTAGAGCCAGAAAACGACATACATACATACATACATACATGTATGTGTTTATGCATGTGTGGATGTACAAAATTGCAATCTAATATCCGCGGCAAATATAATTCTTTCAAACAAAGCTTTTCAACCAAATATCTTGAAATACAGAATGTGCCTTAAAATTGTGTATGTTTAGCAAGCATACATAAATATAAATGTTTTTTGTCTATTTTATGTGTTGCTTTCTCATTCTTGGCGCTGGCTGAAACAAAACCAGAGCCGAGAAATGAGAGCAAGGGAGAGAGAACAAAGTGCGCGGCTAACTTATTTTAAAGTTTGTTATCTGAGTAACGGGTATCTGATAGTCGAGGTACTCGACTACAGCGTTCTTCCTTGTTTTTTTTGTGTATTTACCTAATGCACCAATTATTGCAGAATGCCGCATTGACTCTGGATGCGCGACATTTTTAATAAAGCTTTCTAAAGTTCCTGTTGGACTAATTATTAATAAAGTTAACGTTATGTACTACGGTATAAATAAGAGACAACTCAATGTTATTGGAAAAACGTTGTGTTTTGTCCAAGGGACATGATGCAATTTTGGGAAGAGATTTCATTTTTGGATTGAGCAATAATCTAGACACCCTTGACACTATTGAAGATAGTTATTTTAATAATAATACTGACAGCTTGAACCTGTTTTATGGACGATGGGTCAACCTCTTGCAACTTCGGAATTAGCAAATGATTGCATTACAGATTACAGATTAAGGATCAACTGTAAGGGGATGAGACTGTTAACAAACAACTGTTAGGAGATGAGACTGTTAACGAACATCTGTTAGAGGAAGAGAATGTTGGGGATCAACTGTTAGGGGAAGCGACCGTAAAAGCACAACTGGTAGGAATAGAGACTGTTAGGAAGCGACTGTTGGCAAAAGAGAAATGTAAACAGCAACTTTTTGGAAAACAGATTATTAGCCTGACAAGGAGCGTTTTGCCAGATAGATTTGAAGAGGATATGTGAAACATCACGTTATAATGATAAAGATATCAACTATGAGACCAAATCAAGGTTTGGCAAGATGTTTAAGGAATTATATATTACTGCTTAAAGACCAGAAATACCATTTACCAGATGTTGAATTAAAAATATCTTAGAAAAATCTAAGCCACTCAGCTGTTCACCTAGACGACTATCATATAGTGAAAAGGAACAGCTCCAAAAATTGTTAGACGAATACCTGGAGAAAAGAATTATCCGAAATGCGACTCGGATTTCACTTCTCCAGTTACAACAAGGAAGAACGCTATAGTCGAGTACCTCGACTATCAGATACCCGTTACTCAGCTAAAGGTACCAAAGGGAAATGGAGATATGCAAGCAGCAAAGCGAGTCTTCCGACTTAAAGTTGTTTTCTTCCACAATATAAAAATTGGAGTATGAAGATAGATCACAGATTTCGTTAGTGTTGTCTTAAATAAAGTGTTATTCTTGGCAAGCATTTGTGTTGCTTTATTTTATCAAAACGTCTGTCAAAGTAGAGGGATTTAGAATCCGTCAATTTGGTTAAAAGGGATTTCTGTGAGACCCCCGATTATGATTTAGTTGTGCTTTTATACTCACGATCTTATTCCTTAAAGTATTCAACTTATTATTGAAAATATTTGTGATTAAATCGCTCACTTGGTTATTATCTTGGCTGCTAGAAGCCATTGGAGGTTGGGGTTGAGGCATGGCGAGAATGCTTTCAAAATCGTTAATTAAGTCTTCCACCTTATTTGATTTTATAAAATTTTCCTCTAAACGCTTATAGAAAATAAAAAGTAAACGCTCACTAATTGTCTTCTTTCTTCCTTAGTTTAATGGGATGTCTTCTGTGCTCCTGTATTGTTCATGCTAGGGTCTTCCTTCTTGGTTATTTTAATACGTGTGAAGTGGGGATGGCCCTCAGCTCTTCCTTCGATTTAATTTGTGGTTGTAACTGTTTAGGGAGAGATTGCCATAAGATCTTCCTGCACTTATATTTGCATTTGTAATTCAGCTTTTTCTTTTCACTTTAATTTTTATATCCGTTAATCGTAGAGAAAAAGGGTATACTAGGGTATACTGCTAGAAGCCATTGCAGGTTGGGGTTGACGCATGGAGAGAACGCTTTCAAAATCGTTAATTAAGTCTTCCAAATTATTTGATTTCATTTGTTTTCGTTAAAACGCTTTTTAAAAAGTTAAAAAAAAAAACGCTCACTAATTGTCTTCTTTTTTCCTATGTTTAATGGGATGTCTTCTGTGCTCCTTTATTGTTCATGCTAGGGTCTTCCTTCTTGCTTGTTTTAATATGTGTGAAGCGGGGATGGCCCTCAGCTCTTCCTTCGATTTATTTTGCGATTGTAACTGTTTAGGGAGGGATTGCCATAAGATCTTCCTGCATTTGTATTTAAATTTGTAATTCAGCTTTTTCTTTTCACTTTAAATTTTATACCCGTTACTCGTAGAGAAAAGGGGTATACTAGGGTATACTACTTTCCGACCCCATAAGGTATATATATTCTTGATCAGGACACTAGCCAAGTCGATCTAGCCATGTCCGCCTGTCCGTCTGTCCGTATGAACGCTGATGTCTCGGAAATTATAAAAGATACAATAGTGGGATTGGGCATGCAGATTCCTGAGATTCCTGCGCAGCGCAAGTTTATTTCAGCAGAGTGCCACGCCCACTCTAACATCCACAATCTGCCCAAAACGGCAGCTCCTACAGTTTTGATGCTAGAATACAAATTTTAACTGAAATGTATTGTTCTTATCAACATCTTTCGATTGACCCAAAAAAGCAGGGTCAACTCCAACGCCCACAAACCGCCCAAAACTATGGCTCCTACAGTTTTCATGCTAGAATAAAAATGTTAACTGAAATGTTTCGTTCTGTAGGTATCGATACCTATCGATTGACCCAATAAAACCGCCCACAAACTTAAAAATATCGTAAGTATGAACGCGGATATCTCGGATATTAACAAAAACAAATTTCAGATTCAGCGCAAGTTTGTAACGCGAATATGCCACGCCCACAATTTTCATGCTAGATTAAAAAATTTAACTGAAATGTATCAGTCTCGTTTCAGCCAAAGAGCTAGTGGGATGGCTCTGAGGGCGCCGAGCTACCGAACGGGTCGCAGGTTGCGGATAGCGAGCGCCCTTGTTCTCCAGGGTAGCTACGAATAAGCGTGGAAGTTGGACACGGCCCGGCTACCGCCAAGCCCCCAACACGAAGCGCAAATAAGTAGCCCCAGACAGTCAGCGGATATGTGCGCCGTAGCAGTACCGACGTCGCGCTTGTGTTGCCGCCTCCGACGAATAGCTCACACATACCGCTTCCCACACTCTTTGGGTCAGACCGCCAGCGCAACCCAGCAAACAACACCATCGCTCGTTGCCCCACGACAAGAAGGCATAGAGCGAACGCATACTGGCGCGCGGAACCCAGGCAGGGACCCGCCAAGAAACCCGCCCTGGCAGCAGGTGATACGTAAAACCAAAAAGCCCCACGAGACTGCAGCGAGTTTTGGGGAAGGCAAAGACCACGTGAGCCGCACCGAGAAGCGCAGGAATCAGCGCTCTGACGCTATCCTAATAAAATGCAGCGAAGGAACGTACGCAGACATGCTCAAGCTGGTCAAAACCGAGCCTACCCTTCAGGGGCTCAAGGATGGGGTGCAAGGCATACGCAGGACAGCCAATGGGAGTCTGCTACTCAAGATGCAGAAACCCTCAGACCCAGCCACGCAGAAACTGCATACTGCCATCAAGTCGGCCTTCAGCGGCAAAGCCGAAGTGGCTATGCTGGAAGACACGGTGCAAGTGGAAATCCGCGACCTAGACCTAATGACCACCTGCGAGGAGGTTCTACAGGCAGTCTACGCTGAGGAGGAGTGCGACATCCCGGCGGGCGCTGCACCTAGGATGCGGAAGGCGTATGGCGGAACCCAAACGGCGACGGTCCACCTCAGACCTGAGCATGCGCAGCGGATCCTCGACAAGGGGAAAATCAGGGTTGGATGGGTAGTCTGCCGCATAAGACAGAAAGTGGAGCCTAGGCGATGCTACAAATGCATGGGATTAGGCCACATGTCAGCCAGATGTCCAGCGTCAGAGGCAACAGCCAAAAACACGCAGCAATCCTGCTTCAGATGTGGCAAGGATGGCCACAAGTATAAAACTTGTACCCAGGGCAAACCAAAATGCATCATCTGCACAAGAAGCGGAAAATCTGGAGGAGAGGCCGAACACTCGACCCTCAGCAGTGCGTGCCCTGAATACCGGAGAGCCATGCACGATAAATTGAATGGTTAAGGTCCTACAGCTGAACCTTAACCACTGCAGAGCGGCGCAGGACCTGCTAGCACAGACGGTCATCGAGCAGCAGGCTGAGGTGGCAATACTCAGCGAGCCCTACAAGGACAAGCACGAAGGCGTATGGCAACGCAGTTCGGACGGCAGAGCAGCAATATGGAGCTGCGGGCAGCCCCCTGGACACCTATCGCAAAGGGCTTCCAGGACGGGATACACCAGAGCGAAGATCAAAGGCATCACATTCTACAGCTGCTACATAGCCCCGAGCGCACACATTAGTGAATTCAGAACAATAATGCAGGAGATCGCTGATGACGCACGCGGTAGGTCCCCTACTCTCATCGCAGGTGATTTCAACGCATGGTCCACAACATGGGGCAGCGCTAGTACGACGCAGCGGGGAACCATCCTCCTTGAGGCAGTGGCTTCGTTAAACGTATGCCTACTCAATGAAGGTAATAGACCAACCTTCAGCAAGTCAGGTCGGGAGTCAATCATCGACTTGACCTTCGCTAGCCCTGAACTGGCACGCAACTGTGTATGGAGGGTGTCAGACATATACACCCACAGCGACCACGCCCTGATCATCACCCAGACAAGCCCCAGACTGACCGCCCCAAGCAGCCGCCAAACGACATACAAAGCGCATACCCTGAACACAGTGTCCCTCCTAGCACACATGGAAGGCGTCTGCGTTACAGGAGACGCTAACACATGCGCGAGGAACATAGCCGAGAGAATGAAGGAGGCGTGCGACGCATCTATGGAGAAGGCCACGAAAGGTGGTAACGGGCGAAGACCAGTACCATGGTGGAATGACGAAATAGGGAGCGCGAGGAGAGACTGCCTAGCGGCCCGGCGCAGGTGTCAGAGAAGCAGAGGACGCGGAAGCCAGGAGCTAAGGGAATCAACCTACAGAGCTAAGAGAAAGGTGCTGAAGAACGCGATTAAGGCTAGCAAGGCCAGATGCTTCCAAGAGCTGTGCGAAGCGGCGGATGCAGAGCCATTCGGGTCAGCATACAGGATGGTCATGGGTAAGCTCAACAGACAGCCGACCCCTACCGGACACGTACAGCTTGGCCAAATAGTGTCCACCCTGTTCCCCACCCAGCCGCCCCTTACCTGGCAAGCTACCGGGGAAGGCGATACTGTTCTCACCAGCGAAGCCGAAGTCCTGGCAGCGCTAACGAAAACCAAAGTCGAAAAAGCCCCTGGCCCCGACGGCATTCCCAATGCTGCACTGCACACATTGGTGGCAAACTTCCCTGGTATATTCACGGAGATGTACAACATGTGTCTCACCCAACGAACCTTCCCCATAGGTTGGAAGCGACAAAGGTTGGTGCTTATCCCAAAACCGGGCAAGTTGAACGACGACGCATCCTCGTACAGACCCCTATGTATGCTGAATACAACGGGGAAAATATTCGAGCGCATAATCTGCACCCACCTCGAAAAAGAACTCGACCAACTCAGAGCTTTATCGGACCACCAGTTTGGCTTCCGGAGAAAAAGAAGCACTATTGACGCGATCCAAACGGTCACCCAACTGGCTGCTAACGCAATCGAAGGAGAAAGGTGGCTAGGTGGCTCAAAAGAGTACTGCCTCGTCTGCACCCTGGACGTCAAGAATGCCTTCAACTCTGCCAACTGGAACCTTGTCCTGCAGGCACTTCAGCGCATGGGAATCTCGAACTACCTGATCGAGCTCGTAGCGGACTACTTCAAGGACAGAGTGCTCACATATTCCTCTGATGCCGGAGAGCACGAGTACCTGGTGACAGGAGGAGTACCTCAAGGCTCAGTCCTGGGCCCGATACTGTGGAACGTCATGTACGACGGGATCCTAAGGCAGGTACTACCCGAAGGATGCACAGTTGTGGGATTTGCGGACGACATAGCGCTGGTAACGGTAGCGAAAACCCTCGATGAGATCACGGATAGATGCAGCCTCTCGATAGACATCCTTATGTGCTGGCTCACAGACAACGGGTTAGCAGTCGCCGAGCACAAAACGGAGGCAGTGCTCATAAGCAGCAGGAAGACTGTGAAGAAGGCCACAATACGAGTCGGATCAACTCTAATAGAAACAAGCGCCTCAATCAAGTATCTCGGAGTACTGATCGACCACAGGTTATCGTTTAAGACGCACCTATCGTATGCCGCAGCCAAAGCATCCAGATCGACTGCAGCCATCTCAAGGATGATGGCCAATACTCGAGGACCAAAGCAGCACAGCAGAAGGATTATAGCGACAGTGGTGACATCTATCATAATGTACGCCGCGCCCATATGGGCCGAGGCTATGAAGACCGCATCATACAGCCGCCAGTGCAAAGCTGTCTACAGGCGCTGCGCACTGCGCATCACAAGCAGCTTCTGCACGGTATCTGAGGAAGCCGCGCTAGTGGTAGCCGGTACTATACCGATAGACCTGCTGGCGGCAGAACGAAGAACTGGGAGCACAGGAAGCAGGACCCAACGCGGTAACACGATCGAGGCATGGCAAATGAGGTGGAACAATGCGACCACAGGGCGGTGGACGCACAGGCTAATTCCCAGTCTAACCCCCTGGCTGCAGAGACGACACGGACAGGTAGACTTCTACCTCACGCAGATGATCTCCGGGCACGGATGCTTTAAGGAATACCTGCATAGGTTTAAGCACGAGCCAAACCCCTACTGCGACCACTGCGGCACAGGAAGCATCGAAGACGCAGAGCACGCGCTATTCATCTGCCCCCTATACGATAGGAACCGAGCCGAAGCTGAAACGACAACCGTATGTAACCTGACAGCGGACAACGTGATCAGCTGCATGCTGGAAGATCAAAGCAAGTGGGACGCGATAGCCAACATGGCCGCTGGCATCCTGAAGGATCTTAGGCGTCGAGAACGGAGTCGACGCATGGAGTCATAAGGACGAGCGGCAACCTGACCGCCATCCGTCCCGCGAAGTATAGCTTTGCGGCAGTCCCGCGGGATCGGAACTTTTTCTACCTCTTCTCTTCTTCTACCACTTATATTGTTGTATATATTTAAGCTTATTTAATAAAAAAAAAAAAAAAAAAAAAAAAAAACACTCTTTGAACCTACCTCTTCCCAACCCACACAACTCATCTCACCACGGGCTGAACTAAGGTGTCACTCGTACCGTGCCGAGAGTCAATCTGGCTGGGAGCCCGTCATCAAATAACTCAGTCTCAAACGGTGAGCTCAGGCAAGTGGCGTCCGCCTGTTCTAAGTCAGCCTTACCCGGGTACGGCGGATCTCTGCCCGGGTGGTCCTGTCCTTTCTCCGCAGCTTGTGGGATTTAACATGGAGAACGTAACTAACAAAAAACAAAAAGACTGCACCAAACAAGAGCCAGACACTCTTAAAAAGTCGGAAGTCGTAACCAACGACGATAGAAAGAGCAAGATCACGGCTCCGTCCACCCCAGTCCATGTGACGTCCACCCCTGCCAAGGCCAGCGAACAACGCAGCCGGCTAAGCCCAACTCGCCATAGCGACAAGCCCAAGCCTCCCACCAGCGTAGGTGTGGCTAACCAGCCACTCCAACCTGAGGGGAGCGCTAAAGCCGGTCTCGTGGTGAGTACCAGGGAAAAGGAGTTTAAGAGGATGCCACCTAACCAGGCAGGACCTCTTGAACGAAAGAAAACTTTTAGGATCCTCAAACGGCTTGCCACCAATCTGATACGTGAGGATCAGACGTCTAAATTGGATTACCTGAAAATCCAAGAGGACATAGCCTGGGCAAAGGCAGTTATCCCAGACTTCGACATCGCTATGACTACCGGCCACAGCAACAAGCGAGAGAGGTCGATGGAGTCAGCTCAACCAGCGAGCAAGAAGGCTAAGGTAACCAACCGCGGCACATGGTCGAGATCCTTTGCGGAAGTGGTTAAGGATCGGAAGATCATTGGTGTCATCGACCAGAGTGATGAAGGCGGTAGGACCCCAAGAAACCAATGGGGTCTGGTTAGGCGGGCCCTTGCGTCAATGGCCTTGAAAGTGCTGGACGAAAACCCAGGCCCGCCACCCGATTGCACAGATGCACGGTGGTACCAGGGCAATGTTAAGTTGATCGCCTGCGAAGACGAGAGATCGGCAGCACTCTACAAGGCTGCAATTGACAAGGTCGGCGAAGTCTACCCCGGGGCCAAGCTGGCAGTTTGCGAGGCTGCAGACATCCCGTCTCGACCGAGAGCGAGGGCTGCCGTCGGAACCCTCGGAACCAGAGGCTATACTCAGCTTGCTGACCAGGTTCAATCCGAAACTTCCAACAGACGGTTGGAAGGTGGTCAAGGTGGAGAAAACCGAGCGAGTCACCATGAGCGTGGTTATCCTCCTGAACCAGGCCTGCTTGGAACCCCTCGCAGCCCAACAACACCGGGTGAACTACGGGTTGGATAAGGTGCAGCTACGAATCTACGGCACCGATAAGTTAGCGGCAGACAACCTGGCTGCCTGTGCGTCGTACGAACCCCCGAGCGACGACGAACTAGAACATGAAGGGGCCACCCTCACCGGCTACGTGTCAACCGACTCGGAGCTGACAGAGAGCCTGAAGCAGCCCGACCAGGGCGCTCTGTTCTCCAGGACATAGCGGAGGAAGCGGAGGGTACCCAGCCCGACCCCAGTCCCAAAGATGGTGCAGTTTCTGCAAATTAATCTGCACCACAGCAAGGCAGCATCCGCTGCCCTCCTCACCCGCCTGGCAACAGGCAACATAGACGTAGTCCTCATTCAAGAGCCATGGATTGTTGGTAACAACATCTGTGGCTTATCAACCCCCCTATACAAGCTATTTTACACCAAGGACAAGGGTAAACCCAGAACCTGCATTCTTACTAAGACACACTTTTATACATTTCTTATTCCACAGTTTAGCGAAGGCGACCTCACCACGGTCAGACTGGAGCTAAACGAACACACTCATCACACCATAGCATCATTCTATCTGGCTCACGACTACGAAGGGCACTCACTCATCTAAGGAACTCATCCTGGGTTGGGACGCTAACTCACACCACACACAATGGGGAAGTTCAAACACCAACGAAAGGGGTGAGTTACTCTACGACTATCTCCTTCAATCAAATCTATTCATCTGCAACAAAGATAATGACCCAACTTTCATCACTAGAAATAGGAGGGAAGTTTTAGACATCACACTAATATCTGATCACCTACTTAACCAGTTAGAAGCGTGGAAGGTGGGGATCAAGCACTCATTCTCAGACCACCGATACATAGAATTTTCAATAACTCTAGACTGTCCTCCCGCCGAGAACATTACTAATCTAAGATTAACCAACTGGGGATACTAAAAAAATTTTCTCAACACCGACGCACGTACGAAACGGTCAAGAATTAGATAACCTTGCTAACACCTTTACTGATATCTGCGGTGAGGCCTTAAAAAGGGCTTGCCCAAGCAGAACAGTCAAAACAAAGCACAAACCCCCTTGGTGGAACGCAACCCTGGCGAACCTTAAAATAGATTGTAGAACTTACTTCAATAGAGCTAAATACAGCAATAGCGAATCCTCCTGGAATTTATACCATACAAAACTAAGCCTATACAAAAAACAAATTAGAATATCAAAACGAAGAGCTTGGGCTAACTTCTGCAGTAGCATAGAATCTACTGCGGAGGCATCCAGACTCAGAAGAACTCTAGCAAAAGCTCCAGCAACCATTGGCTATCTAAAAACCAATGCTGACAGCTGTACGGAAAACAGTCAGGAAACCCTTGAAATACTGTTAGACACCCACTTCCCTATAAACACCCATGCAGTGGAAGACCTCTACATAGAGGAGAACTTAGACGACCAGAGTATAGACAACACCTCAAACCCTGGCCGCATTCAGTGGGCTGTTAACTCTTTTAAGCCCTTCAAATCCTCCGGCCCAGATGGGCTCTTCGGCCCAGCTACAACGGACACTAGATATTTCCCTACCTTGGCTGACAGCCATCTTCCACGGCTTCCTTGCTATAAACCATATTCCAACAAGGTGGCTGGACGTTAAGGTAATTTTTATACCGAAAGCCGGCAAGCCCTCCCACACCAACACAAAGGACTTCCGCCCGATTAGTCTCTCTTCCTTCTTGTTGAAGACCCTGGAAAGGCTAATTGACATTTTTTTTGGATCAATCGATAGGTATTGACGAGACCAATACATTTCAGTTAAAATTTTTTATCTAGCATGAAAATTGTGGGCGTCACAGGTTTTTGCGGTTTGTGGGCGTTAAAGTGGGCGTGGCACACTTATTTTTGGGTCAATCGATAGGTATTGATGAGAACATTACATTTCAGTTAAAATTTTTATTCTAGCATCAAAACTGTAGGAGCCACAGTTCTGGGCGGTTTGTGGGCGTTAGAGTGGGCGTGGCACTCTACTGAAAGAAACTTGCGCTGCGCAGGACTCTCAGGAATCTGCGTGCCTAATCCCAGTATTGTAACTCTCATAGTTTCCGAGATCTCAGCGTTCATACGGACAGACGGACAGACGGACATGGCTAGATCGACTCGGCTAGTGATCCTGATCAAGAATATATATACTTTATGGGGTCGGAAACGCTTCCTTCTGCCTGTTACATACTTTCCGACGAATCTAGTATACCCTTTTACTCTACGATAGCGAATCCTCCTGGAATTTATATCATACAAAACTAAGCCTATACAAAAAGGAAATTAGAATATCAAAACGGGTATAAAAATTGTACATATGAACGTGGATATATTAAAAACTATCAAAGACAGAGAATTGGGATCTCAGATTTAGATTCCATAGCCTTGCAGCCCAATTTTGTTTGGCGAATATGCCAAGCCCACTCTAACTACCATAACGCTTAAATCTGTCTACCGCCGGTAGGTGGCGCATTTCAATATCGCCTTGCTGCTTGCATATCTCCAATCCCTTTGGTCCCTTTAGCTGAGTAACGAATATCTGATAGTCGAGGTACTCGGCTATAGCGTTCTACATACTTTGTTATTTATGCCCGTTACTTTTAGAATAAAAGGGTATGCTATATTCGTAGGAAAGTATGTAGCAGGCATAAGGAAGTGTATCCCACCCCATAAAGTATATATATTCTTGATCAGGATCACTAGCGGAGTCGATCCATCCATTTCCGTCTGTCCGTCCGTCCGGTTGAACGCTGAGATCTTGGAAACTATAAAAGCTTGGCTATTGGGATTTGGCATGCAGATTCCTGAGCTTCTTACGCAACGCAAGTTTGTTTCAGCAGGATGCCACGCCCACTCTAACGCCCACAGACCGCCCAAAACGGTGGCTCCTACAGTTTTGATGCTAGAATAAAAATTTTAACTGAAATATATTGTTTTTTTCACCAACATCTATCGATTGACCCAAAAATTGCAGGGTGCCACGCCCATTCCCACGCCCACAAACCGTCCAAAGCAGTGGCTCTTACAGTTTTGATGCTATAATAAAAATGTTAAATGAAATGTTTTGTTCGATCGATACCTATTGATTGACAAAAAAAAAGTTTGCAAAGCCCACTTTAACGCCCTAAAACTTCAAAAAATCGTACATATGAACGCGGATACCTATCAAAGACAGAGAATTGGACTCCGTAGCCTTGAACGAAGCGGAAGTTTGTAACGCGAACATGGCACGCCCACAATTTTTATGCTAGATTAAGAACTCTTGTCAATACCTATTGAACAAAAAAAAGTTTGCCACGCCCACTATAACGCCCATAAAGAGCTCAAACCTACGGCGATCACAATTTTCATGCTAGCTAAAAAGTTTTAACTGAAATGTATTAGTCTCGTCAATATCTATCGATTGGACCAAAAAAAAGTTTACCACGCCCACTTTAAAGCCCACAAACCGCCCACAACTTAAAAAAATCGTAGGTATGAACGTGGATATCTTGGATACTATCAAAGATAGAAAATTGTGATCTCAGGTTTAGATTCCGTAGCCTTGTACGCAACGCAAGTTTGTTAGGCGAATATGCCACGCCCACTCTAACGCCCACAAACCTCCAAATTCGATGGCGCCCACAATTTTTATGCTAGATTAAGAATTTGAACTGAAATGTATTGGGCTCGTCAATACCTATCAATTGGTCTAAAAAAATATTTGTTAGCTTGGCTGCTAGAAGCCATTGCAGGTTGGGGTTGAGGCATGGAGAGAACGCTTTCAAAATCGTTAATTAAGTCTTCCAAATTATTTGATTTCATTTATGTTTTCGTTAAAATGCTTTTTAAAAAGTTAAAAAATAAAACGCTCACTAATTGTCTTCTTTTTTCCTATGTTTAATGGGATGTCTTCTGTGCTCCTTTATTGTTCATGCTAGGATCTTCCTTCTGGCTTGTTTTAATATGTGTGAAGCGGTGATGGCCCTCAGCTCTTCCTTCGATTTATTTTGCGGTTTTAACTGTTTAGGGAGGGATTGCCATAAGATCTTCCTGCATTTGTATTTGTATTTGCCACGCCCACTCTAACGCCCACAAACCGGCCAAAACGGCGGCTCCTACAGTTTTGATGCTAGAATAAAAATTTTAACTGAAATGTAATGTTCTTATCAACATCTATCGATTGACACAAAAAAAGCAGGGTCAACTCCAACGCCCACTAACCGCCAAAAACTTTGGCTCCTACAGTTTCGATGCTAGAATAAAAATGTTAACTGAAATGTTTCGTCCTGTTGGTATCTGCACGCCGGGGGGTAGCGGGGTACCGTGGTGGCGCTGGTGCTGCGGAAGCTGTAGGGGAGAAACCACTCGAACGCGTATTGCCCCTTAATCGAAAATAAGTACTCGAGAAAAAAGTTAACTTTGAAAGTAGGCGGGGGTGCGACCGCGGTTTATTTCAGTTAAACTCCAGAAATCGAACTAATTTAGTCTAAGCTCCGCTCTGCTCTCCAAGGCGCAGCGGAGACTTCATGGAGGGAGCTAGGAACAGCACAGGAGAGCGGGAGCGCGAGAGAGCGGGAGAGCGGTAGAGCGGTGCAGCTGGATAGCGGGGCCAGTCCAGATTCGCCGGACAGTGGCCTGAACAGTATCGATACCTATCGATTGACCCCAAAAAAAGTTTGCCACACCCACTTTAAGGCCCGCAAACCGCCCTCAAACTTCAAAGAATCGTAAGTATAAACGCGGATATCTCGGATACTATCAAAGATATAGAATTGGGACTTCAGATTTAGACTCCGTAGCCTTGCACGCAGCGCAAGTTTGTAACGCGAATATGCCACGCCCACAATTTTCATGATAGATTAAAAATTTTAACTGAAATGTATTAGTCTCGTCAATACATATCGATTGACCCAAAAAAAAGTTTGCCACGCCCAAACTTCACAAAATCGTAAGTATGAACGTGGAGATCTTAAAAACTATCAAAAATATAGAATTGGGGTCTCAGACTTAGATTCCGTAGCCTTGTACGCAGCGCAAGTTTGTAAGGCGAATATGCTTCGCCCACTCTAACTCCCATAACGCTTAATTCTGTCTACCACGGGTAGGTGGCGCATTTCAATCTCGCCTTGCTGCTTGAATATTTCCAGTTCCCTTTTGTCCCTTTAGCTGAGTAACGGGTATCTGATAGTCGAGTTACTCGCAGAATAAAAGGGTATGCTAGATTCGTCGGAAAGTATGTAACAGGCATAAGGAAGTGCATCCGACCCCATAAAGTATATATATTCTTGATCAGGATCTAGCGGAGTTTGTTCTTATCAACATCTATCGATTGACCCAAAAAAAGCAATGTGCCACGCCCAAACCAACGCCCACAAAGCGCCCAAAACTGTGGCTCCTACAGTTTTGATGCTAGAATAAAACTGTTATCTGAAATTTTTTCTTCTATAGGTATCGTTACTTATCGATTGATCCAAAAAAAAAGATTGCCACGCCCACTTAAACGCCCACAAACCGCCCCCAAACTTCAAAAAATCGTAGATATGAACGCGGTTATCTCGGATACTATCAAGGATAGAGAATTGGGATTTCAAATTTAGACTCCGTAGCCTTGATTGCAGTGCAAGTTTGTAACAACTTCCTTCCATCGAGTGCGGAATTATTGATGGAGAGACCTTAAGTGCTGCCACCGGTTCAGAATGGACTTGGATTCGCCCTTTACTTCAGGTTCCACTATGGATAGAAGAGGTCCACCAACAAGAAAGTGCCCTGGTGTCAACGCTAAGAGATCAGTTGGATCCTCGGACATGGGAGATAGCGGTCTGGAATTCAGACAAGCTTCGATTCTCGCTAGGAGGGTGGACAGCTCTTCAAAGGTGTACTTCCGTGTAGCGGTGGACTTGTAAAACAAGGTCTTGAAGCTCTTGACACCAGCTTCCCATAGGCCCCCCATATGGGGTGCCCCAGGAGGAATGAATTGCCAGGTGAGCTGCTGATGACTACACGCATCGGTCACAGACTCCTTAACGGCTTGCAGGAAGTCTTGGGAAAGCACGGTGGAGGCGCCGACGAAGGTCTTTCCATTGTTGGACTGGACTTGGCGAGGACACCCCCTTTTCTAGAGACGAAACGAGCGAAAGCGGCAAGAAACTTTTCAGTCGTTAAGTCGGATGTAGGCTCTAGATGGATGGCCTTTGTAGAAAAACAAACGAAAACCAACACATACCCTTTCGTAATGAGACAAGCTCTTCCGGTATAATTATACCCGTTACTCGTAGAGTAAAAGGGTATACTAGATTCGTCGGAAAGTATGTAACAGGCAGAAGGAAGCGTTTCCAACCCCATAAAGTATATATATTCTTGATCAGGATCACTAGCCGAGTCGATCTAGCCATGTCCGTCTGTCCGTCTGTCCGTCTGTCCGGATGAACGCTGAGATCTCGGAAACTATGAGAGCTAGGCTATTGAGATTTGGCGTGCAGATTCCTGAGCTTCTTACGCAGCGCAAGTTTGTTTCAGTAGACTGCCACGCCCACTCTAACGCCCACAAACCGCCCTAAAATATAACTCCTACAGTTTTGATGCTAGATAGAAAATTTTAACTGAAATGTATTAGTCTTGTCAATACCTATCGATTGACCAAAAAAAAATTTTGCTACGCCCACTCTAACGCCCACAAGCCTCCAAAGAAAAAAGCTATGACGTCAGAGCCAGACAATGCGAAATGTTTTTACGCGTGTATGTGTGTGTATGTAAATAGTTGCCGGCCGAACTTAGTTGCAAAGAAAAAAGCCCTGCCGGCGCTCAGAGAGAGCAAAGTGCGCGGCTAACTTATTCTATTGAATAATGAACCCTTTATCCATTTGTCCCATTGACGGGCAAAAACCTTTAAAGATCTGTACATCTTTATTTATCTCTTTCAAAGAATATGAATTAGCTTAATAAATACCTATAGATTGTCCCAAAAAAACTTTTCCGTTTTCAGTCCAATGCTCTCAAACCAAAGTAGTTAGGACAAGCCTTGACACTAGAGCCAGAAAACGACATACATAGATACATATTTATTGTAACGAACTGATTTTTATTGTCTGCTCGCTACGAGATTCGTGCGGCTAGCTCAGTATATTGTGTGTTCGTCCCACCAAATTTATATTAACGTGACCGCCCAGTAGCTCAGTGAGAAAGCACAGAATTCACGGGTTCGTATTGGGTTTTATTGCGGGTATATTATTACAAGTGTCTTAGTCGCTTGGTTGGCTTTGACTCGTTGCTTGTGACCTTCGGTGCTTCCGACGGTCCTGGATGACTCTACGACCTCTCGCCTTGATGACTCGGTGCTCCAGTCCTGTAGCTCCCTGAAGATACTCGCAGCTCCCTGAAGATCCTCGCCGCTCCCTGAAGATCCTCGCAGCTCCCTGAAGATCCTCGCAGCTCCCTGAAGATGCTCGCTCGCGGTTCACTTCTCACGCGTGACTTGGTGACTGCTGGTAACGACTCGGACTCGCGAGGGGTATCGGCCGTACGGGCTTAGGGAAGCGTCACCGTTCTCAGACTAGGGTGAACAGAAGCTGCGCTCTCCAGGATCGCTCCTTTCGACACACCGCCGCCTGTCCCTTGCTCTGTCCCGGATGGTCCCACTGGAGTTTCTGCTCAGCCCGCGCGGACAGTCAAGGCGGTAACGCCAGGAAGCTGCCTCGCGCCTTACTTCGCTTCCACGCCTAGTGTAAACGAACGTTCCACCCTAGCCTCACCCTTTTGCTTTTTGTCCGGGACGTTTCCGTGTGGCTTTTGGTACTCGGGGTTCGGGCACGCCGCTCCGGGACCTCGCAAGTCGAATCCGTAGGGCTCTCCTGGATAATTCCACTCGAGACCGTACCGATCGACCGCTCTCCCTTCTGGCTTGTTATATTCGTGGTTCGGGCACGCCGCTCCGGGACCTCGCAAGTCGAATCCGTAGGGCTCTCCTGGACAATTCCACTCGAGACCTTACTGATCGACCGCTCTCCCTTCTGGCTTGCTATACTCTTTCCAGGCGTAACGCCAGGACTTTGTGGACAGGGTTAATCGACCGCCTTGACCTAGCCGTGTGATGCCCTCTGGATCTCAGCTACCTGCGTCTCAATTCGGAGATTCCTGGTATCCCAATCCCGAACGTCTCGACGTAGCAATCTCGCTCCTTGTAGGCTCCCACGGCGCTGCTTCTCTGGCGACTCGACTTGCTGCTGCTCCCTTGTAGGTTATCTGGTTGTTTGATTGTTCACTTTGGTATCTGAGTGATCTTGACGGTTTGACTCCTTGTGATCGACTGATCCAGCTGCCAGCGCTCTGCGGCCTTATATAGGGCCTCCAAGCACCGTTATTCCCCTTTTGCGCACGGCCCGCTGGATCTCCTGGATGACCCACTTGTCTTTTATGTACCGCTTCCAATGGATGTTCCACCCACTGCTGCCGTTCCGCTGATTCCCGTGCCGCTTGTGGCACACCTGTGTGCCGCTCCACTGCCGAGATGTGGCACTTCCTCTCCCGGTCCAAAGTTCACGGGAGAGTCCAAAGTCCAGAGGAGTTCCGTTATCCCCTTCTGCATACGGCACTCTTGCTCTGCCCGCGAAGTCTCCATTCTCTCTCGATCTCCATCCTTGGTCTCCAATCTCTCTCGCTCTCCTTCATTGGTCTCCAAACTCTCTCGCTCTCCATCCTTGGTCTCCAATCTCTCTCGCTCTCCTTCATTGGTCTCCAAACTCTCTCGCTCTCCTTCGTTGGTCTCCAAACTCTCTCGATCTCCCCGCCGCGCCGTTACTACGCGAATTCGCCGCGTATCTGGTAAGCGGCCGGCCATCTGCTGCTGCTTCTATTTGTGGGGAGTTATTCAACTCCTCACATTCCCCCCTTACTTCGGGAAACATTTAAGACTGGTTCCTACTCTCCGGCGTTTCCTTGCTTATCCTAGCCTTTGAGTCCTTGTGATTCCCGCGGCGCTCCCTCGTTGCTCCCTCGACGCTCTTAACTCCCTTGAGTTTCTACAGCGGGGGTCATCCTCCTCGTAGCAACTTGAATCTCCCGCGCCGATATCTTTCCTGACTCCACTGGGACATCGATACTCGTGTGCTATCGATCCCCAGCTCGCTGCTCATCGCTGCGTTCTACTCCTTTTATTTGCTTCCTCCGCCTGGTCACACCATTCGTGTGTGATCGCTGTGCGATATCGATATCGACGGTGCGGCGTTGCCACCTGCTCGTTGCGATACTTCCACCTTTGGCCGATATTACCATTTGACGTGTACCCATCGATCGCACTTTCATCTAGTGCCAATCGATCGCCTATCGAGGCGCCCCCTTCCCTGGCTCATGGTGATTTTGCAACTTTCTATTTTCTATTTCATCCTTTCTCTCTCCACACGACCTCTCTCGCCTCTCGTCTCTCTCTCTCGCCCTTCAATCGTCCTCAGCCGGCTGAGCCTGGCTTTAGCTGGCAACACTCGAACGCTGGTGCGGAGAGGACTTCGCATTTGCTTCGCTGCAGGTAAGTATTTTGGTGTCGCTTGGCTGCTTCCTGTATTAACCCAATATTGATTTCAGGACGCTGAAGCTGCCATGTATGCCCCTTTTTCAGCCGCGTTTCCCGTTCTACATATGTCGGTTTTTTTTTCTTTTTTTTCTTTTAAACTCTGTTTTTTCGGTTTATTTAACTTTTATTTTTGCTCCTCGAACACTCTCATGCCCGCCAGCCCTAACCGGACGCGGAACGCGCGCCTCTCTCTCCACACGCGCACGCTGCGCCTGCCGCCCAGGATGCGAGCCTCCTGCACCACCGGTGTCTCCGCGATCCCTTCGGGCCACTCCGTCTCCGCGATTTCTCGCCATCGCTGTCCTTCCGGCGCCGACACCGTCCGCGACAACTTCGGCCGGGCCACCACCTCGGACACTTCGGGCGCCGAGTGCTGCCGCTTGAGCGGAGGACGGCCGTTTCCCACGGGCTCAGGCCACACCCAGGGTTCTCGCTCCAGATGCTCCGCGGTTCCTGCGCTCCCGGTAGGCGTTGGCGTCGATGGCCCTGTCCTTGGCGTTGCTGGTCCGGTGCTCGGCGTCGGTGGTGCCCACTGCTCCGGTCTGCCACGGGTCCTGGGGTCCAGCGGGCTCACCCGGGGACCACAATCTTCCCAGATCCGGGGTTCTTCCGCCGCTGCCGTCTCCTCCGCGGGTCCCTCCGGCCAGGTCCAGACGACCGTCTGCTGTCGCCACCTTACCCCTTCGGCCACGAACGTCCGGGTGCTGTGGCTCACGTGGGCCGCCGGGATATCTGTCCGGATGTGTTGCTGCTGCGGTGGTGGCTGCCGCTGCGGTGGTGGCTGCTGCTGCGGTGGTGGCTGCTGCTGCGGTGGCTGCTGCTGCTGCGGTGGCTGCTGCTGCGGTGGCTGCTGCTGCGGTGGTGGCTGCTGCGGTGGTGGCTGCTGCTGCGGTGGTGGCTGCTGCGGTGGTGGCTGCTGCTGCGGTGGCTGCTGCTCGTGCCTCGGCGTGGGCGGTCGCGCTGGCGTCCACCGTGGTGACCCCTCGTACCGCGGTGTGGGCGGGATTTCGGGCAGCCACCGCGGAGGCGAGGACGCCCAATCGTCTGCCACTTCTTGCGGCGTGGTGCAGGGTTCGGGCGCATACCTCGGCGTAGGTGGGTACCCCGGGTTTTCCCACAGCTGCGCCTCCTCCTCCTCGGCCATCCGTAGTTGGGCCTGCCACTCCGGCGTCTCCTCCATCTCCTTCAACCGCCGCTCCTCGTCTCGCCTTCGCGCCTCGCACTTGCGCCGAAATTCCCATGTGGCCGCTACCACAGCCTCGGCATGGCTACTGAGAGCCAGCTGGTCCTGGGGCGGCTCTTCGCTGGCCCACTCTACCTCCGCCGCGCCAGTCGGGATGCGGCCGTCGGCCCTGTTGACCGCTTTGCGAAGCCGCCATCGCCGTTGCTCCACCAGTGGGTCCTCCACCAACTCGACGTCGCTGTCGGAGCTGATTACCGGATCGGGGACGCCCCGCCCGGAGATCCGCCGCGAGGTTCGGGTAGGCCGGGCTGCCGACCATCCTTGCCCCGGGCTAGATCCTCCGGACGGCTGGTGGGCAGCCATCATCCTGCGCGCTTCGCTTCTTGTCACACGTGTGCTCATGATTGCTCGTTGATTTTGATTGTGCAGCTGGAGCCTGGGCTCCCTTTAACGACACCTCGGTTCCGAGCCTTCCTCTTTGCTCAATCCCGCTATTTCCATCGGCCTCTCCTTCTTACTACCCAGATCTACGGTACAGCTCTCTGCTCTGTACCGTCTTCCCTCTTCCTTCGGCAGACTTTTGATGCGTGTTTTTTCTTTTCCTCCGATCAGTCCCAATCGAGACCTTAGACGCTCTGGTTCGCTCCCTTTGTGTTCTTAACGTTCTCCTGATGTCCTTTATGTGTTTCATTGCGCCTTTGTAGATGACCTGTAGTATCCTTGGAGGTATCCTTGGAATTTGTTCGTAGTATCCTTTGGGAATCCTTGCAGGTATCCTTGGACTCTTTCCGTAGTACCCTTTGGGAATCCTTGGACGTATCCTTTGACTCCTTTCGTAGTGTCCTTTGGTCATCCTTGGAGGTATCCTTGGACACCCTTCGTAGTATCCTTTGGGCATCCTTGGGGGTATCCTTGGACTCCTTTCGTAGTATCCTTTGGGCATCCTTGGAGGTATCCTTGGGATCCTTTCGTAGTGTCCTTTGGTCATCCTTGGAGGTATCCTTGGGCACCCTTCGTAGTATCCTTTGGGCATCCTTGGAGGTATTCTTGGACACCCTTCGTAGTATCCTTTGGGCATCCTTGGAGGTATCCTTGGGATCCTTTCGTAGTGTCCTTTGGTCATCCTTGGAGGTATCCTTGGACACCCTTCGTAGTATCCTTTGGCCATCCTTGGAGGTATCCTTGGGATCCTTTCGTAGTATCCTTTGGTCATCCTTGTGGGTATCCTTGGACTTTTAATGTTGTTTTGCATCTGTTGTGTCTGCTTGCTGTAGCCGCTCGCCTGTGTTTTCCGTTTGTTGCTGTTTCAGCTCGCTTACGTGGATGGTCCGCTCTTTCTTTGTGTTTATGTGTCTTATTTTGCAGATTACTGGTGACGCAAAACCTATGACTTGGTAAGGTCCGTCGTATCTTGGGGCCAATTTTGCTGCGAACCCCTCGGCCGCTTTTGATAAATGGTGTTCCTTGGCCCACACCACGTCACCCACCTTTGGCGTCCATTGCCTCCTCCTTAGGTTATAATGCCTAGCCTGGTCCTGGGATGCTTTCTCCAGGTTCCGCCTTACAATCTCGAAGATTTCCCTGAGTTTGTTAGCATTCTCTTCCGGGGTCTCTGTCGGTCGTCCGGTCCCTACGGTTTCTCTGTCGTATAGGGCGCTCGGTAGTCTTGGTTCTCTGCCTTGGGTAATGAACGACGGTGTGTAACCTGTGGATTCTGAAACGCTCGTGTTTACTGCCAGCATGATTTCTGGCCATTTTTCGAGTCTTGCCTTCACCTCTTCGAACGCCGTCTGATGTTCCTGTGTCCACACCCATTTATTGCCCTTGCGTAGCAGATCGTTGAGAGGTTTGACTATTTTTGCGAAGTCAGGTACAAACCGGCGGTACCATGATGCTACGCCCAGGTACTGTCGGAGCTCTCTTACTGTCGATGGTGGTTCTAGTTCGGCGATGGCTGCTACCTTTTCCGGATCCGTGCCTATTCCTTCGCTAGTCACTCGATGACCGAGATATAACAGCTCTTTCTTAAAAAATTGACACTTCTCCGGGTTTAATCTCAGATTTGCCTCCTTTAGTCGTCGCAGACGCCGAATGAAGTCCGAATGGCATTACTTTCCATTGGAATAAACCTTTCCCCGGCACTGTAAATGCCGTATACTGCCTGCTGTCCGCTTTCAGTGGGATTTGCCAGTACCCATCCTTTAGGTCCAAGCTGCTGATGTACCGTGCTTCCCTCAGTTGGTCGAGAATATAATTTATTCGGGGCATCGGGTAGGCATCCTTTACAGATTTAGCGTTTATTTGCCTAAAGTCGACGCACAGTCTCCATTTGCCCGTCTTTTTTTTAACCATCACGATGGGAGAACTGTATGGGCTTGTTGAGTGTTCTATGTATCCCATTTGGAGAAGCTCGTCCACCTTCGCATTGATCTCCCATTGAACTTTCGGATTCTTGGGATAGTATCGCTGCTTTATTGGTTTGTCGTCTTTCATCGTGATCTGATGCTCTGCCATGTTTGATGTTCCCTTCATGCTGCTGAAAGTCGATAGCTCTGCCTCCAGGAATTTCGTCGTGTCGTCATCTTCGCTTGCCCGTTGTACGACTGCCACCGACAACTTTTCCTCGAGCCATCCCTTGTGACGATTCCTGGCCGGTATTATCACTTCGTGTCCAGCGCACTTAATTTCGGTACCGACTTGTGTTAGAAAGTTCCATCCCAACACCAATGAATCCACTACTCCTGGTAGTATCAGCAGGCTCATGCTCAGTCGCTTGTTCCCGAACGCAATTTCCACCTCCAGCTGCTCATCGATTCCGCCACATCTTCCGTCTGCCAACCTAACTTGCCGTCGTATCCTCGTAATCTTTCCGAGGGCAGCCAGGTCGTCCGCCAGCTCTTTGCTTATAAAGCTTGCTGTTGCCCCGGTGTCGATTGTGGCCTTGTATGTGCCCCCACCAATCGTCACCGCTGCGGACAACTGCTGCTCCTCCTCGATCAGCTTTCCCGTTAGTTTGGAGAGGTAGCATCTTGCGACCCCCGCTCGCCTCTCTGCGGCTGAGATCGCTGGGCATTTCCCGCCTGCTGGCAGCATTCAACGCTCCTGACGCCTACTCTCCCGCACACCCAGCAGAACAACAGGCGTTGGTGCCGACATCCACGCGCCCAGTGTCCATGACCGCCGCACTTTCGGCAGGCCTCCTGGGGGTCTGTGATGTGTGTCGTTTCACGAGGCCTTTGTGTTGTACTTGGTGGCCTCCAAACATTGTTTGCTGGTTGCATCTGTTGCTGTTGTGGTGGTGTCCATTGGCCTCCGCGTGGTGCTCCTGTTGCCTGCTGCCGTGGTACTCGGTTAGGTGGCGACCATTGGTCGTTTCCCCGCGTCTCCTGGATTCCTGTCTCTTCGCATCTTCTGCATGTTACCTGCGCTGGCGATGACGACTTGTTCTTCGAGAATTTGTTTTCTTGCGCGAACGCTTCCCGCACCTTATCGAGTTCTTCACACTCGTCTGCTAATATCATCAGCGTGTCCAGGTCCGACACTTTGTATGCCCTTAGGAAGATCCTTAGACTGGGGGTGCAGTTCTCCTTGATGATTCTTAGGGTCTCTATAGTGGAGTAATTAAGTGGCCTCACCATCGTCTGCATGTCGATCATGTAGTCTTTGAACGACTCGCTGAAGCCCTGCTTCCGTTGCCTGACCTGATCCTCCAGCCTGATGAAGAAGTCTCTCGGTAGAAAGTATGTGTGGAAACTATCTATGAACTCCGCCCAGGTTTTCCATTGTTTGTTGTTGGCGATGAACCACTTCAAAGCCCTTCCCTTCAGTAATTCAGGCATCGCTCGTGGAATCATGTCTAACTCCAAGCCGTATGTGTTGGCGGACCATTCCACCTGCTCCAGGAACTCGAACGGTTTTTCCGCCCCGTCGAACCTGAACGACCATTCGCGGACCTGTTTAGCGATCCTTGCATAGTCTGATTGATTGGGTCTCGAGATCAGCGCTGTTGTTTTCCTGTCTTGGCTTGATTCTCTCCTGTTTGCCTCCTTTTGTAGGTTGTCAACGCTCAGGCTTGCCACTAAGTTGTCCCCTTCGACGGTTGTTAACGTGATGCTGGGGCCGGCTTTGTCGTGGTATGTGGCTTCCAACTCGGCCCAGATGTCAACGAGTTGTGGGTCATTATCCGTTTCTGAGTAATACTCGGATAATGCTTTTCTCATGTCCTCTAATCTGCCGTCCAGGGTAACATTAAGCCTCTGTGCGACATTGGCGAAATCCTCCTTTTTAAGTCGGTAGATCCACTTCTTCCCCATTCTGTTTAAATTGCTTTCACTGCTGGGACAATCACGTTGGGCGCCAGATGTAACGAACTGATTTTTATTGTCTGCTCGCTACGAGATTCGTGCGGCTAGCTCAGTATATTGTGTGTTCGTCCCACCAAATTTATATTAACGTGACCGCCCAGTAGCTCAGTGAGAAAGCACAGAATTCACGGGTTCGTATTGGGTTTTATTGCGGGTATATTATTACAAGTGTCTTAGTCGCTTGGTTGGCTTTGACTCGTTGCTTGTGACCTTCGGTGCTTCCGACGGTCCTGGATGACTCTACGACCTCTCGCCTTGAAGACACGGTGCTCCAGTCCTGTAGCTCCATGAAGATACTCGCAGCTCCCTGAAGATCCTCGCCGCTCCCTGAAGATCCTCGCAGCTCCCTGAAGATCCTCGCAGCTCCCTGAAGATGCTCGCTCGCGGTTCACTTCTCACGCGTGACTTGGTGACTGCTGGTAACGACTCGGACTCGCGAGGGGTATCGGCCGTACGGGCTTAGGGAAGCGTCACCGTTCTCAGACTAGGGTGAACAGAAGCTGCGCTCTCCAGGATCGCTCCTTTCGACACACCGCCGCCTGTCCCTTGCTCTGTCCCGGATGGTCCCACTGGGGTTTCTGCTCAGCCCGCGCGGACAGTCAAGGCGGTAACGCCAGGAAGCTGCCTCGCGCCTTACTTCGCTTCCACGCCTAGTGTAAACGAACGTTCCACCCTAGCCTCACCCTTTTGCTTTTTGTCCGGGACGTTTCCGTGTGGCTTTTGGTACTCGGGGTTCGGGCACGCCGCTCCGGGACCTCGCAAGTCGAATCCGTAGGGCTCTCCTGGATAATTCCACGCGAGACCGTACCGATCGACCGCTCTCCCTTCTGGCTTGTTATATTCGTGCTTCGGGCACGCCGCTCCGGGACCTCGCAAGTCGAATCCGTAGGGCTCTCCTGGACAATTCCACTCGAGACCTTACTGATCGACCGCTCTCCCTTCTGGCTTGTTATACTCTTTCCAGGCGTAACGCCAGGACTTTGTGGACAGGGTTAATCGACCGCCTTGACCTAGCCGTGTGATGCCCTCTGGATCTCAGCTACCTGCGTCTCAATTCGGAGATTCCTGGTATCCCAATCCCGAACGTCTCGACGTAGCAATCTCGCTCCTTGTAGGCTCCCACGGCGCTGCTTCTCTGGCGACTCGACTTGCTGCTGCTCCCTTGTAGGTTATCTGGTTGTTTGATTGTTCACTTTGGTATCTGAGTGATCTTGACGGTTTGACTCCTTGTGATCGACTGATCCAGCTGCCAGCGCTCTGCGGCCTTATATAGGGCCTCCAAGCACCGTTATTCCCCTTTTGCGCACGGCCCGCTGGATCTCTCCACTTTGGGTCCAAAGTCCGTGCCTCCTGGATGACCCACTTGTCCTTTATGTACCGCTTCCAATGGATGTTCCGCCCACTGCTGCCGTTCCGCTGATTCCCGTGCCGCTTGTGGCACACCTGTGTGCCGCTCCACTGCCGAGATGTGGCACTTCCTCTCCCGGTCCAAAGTTCACGGGAGAGTCCAAAGTCCAGAGGAGTTCCGTTATCCCCTTCTGCTTACGGCACTCTTGCTCTGCCCGCGAAGTCTCCATTCTCTCTCGATCTCCATCCTTGGTCTCCAATCTCTCTCGCTCTCCTTCATTGGTCTCCAAACTCTCTCGCTCTCCATCCTTGGTCTCCAATCTCTCTCGCTCTCCTTCATTGGTCTCCAAACTCTCTCGCTCTCCTTCGTTGGTCTCCAAACTCTCTCGATCTCCCCGCCGCGCCGTTACTACGCGAATTCGCCGCGTATCTGGTAAGCGGCCGGCCATCTGCTGCTGCTTCTATTTGTGGGGAGTTATTCAACTCCTCACATTATTTATGCATGTGTGTGGACGTAAAAAATTGCAATCTAATATCCGCGGCAAATAGAATTCTTTCAAACAAAGCTATTCAACCAAATATTTTGAAATACAGAATGTGCCTTAAAATTGTGTATGTTTAGCAAGCATACATAAATATAAATGTTTTTTGTCTATTTTATGTGTTGCTTTCTCATTCTTGGCGCTGGCTGAAACAAAAGCAGAGCCGAGAAATGAGAACAAGGGAGAGAGAACAAAGTGCGCAGCTAACTTATTTTATAGTTTGTTATCTGAGTAACGGGTATCTGATAGTCGAGGTACTCGACTATAGCGTTCTTCCTTGTTTTAAATTGAATATTTTTTTCCTTTTCATTATAATGCATTACACGAAGACATCGCGGTCTTTTACTACCTACTGACCTTGGTTTTATTATGTCAGTGTAAATAAAAATCAATCCATTTTCAGGAATGTTCGTTTGAACGGATACATTTTTATACCTAAATGTTTCAGCATTTACAAGACTAACAAACTCGTTTTCTTCAAAAACATTTTTATCTTGGTTAGGTGTATGTTTAATGTAATTATTCAAATATATGTTGTAACGAACTGATTTTGTATGATTCGTGCGGCTAGCTCAGAAGATTGTGCGTTCGTCCCACCAAATTTATATGACGTGATTGCCCGTAGATCAGTGAGAAAACAAAGTGTTCAAATGGTAACAGTGGGATTTATTCTCGTGGTATTGGTACAGCGGGTGTGTGGCTATGCTGGCTTCTGTATCTCCTTGTTCTGGTTCCGCCGGCTGCTGGTGCTCCTCCTTCTGGCTTGTCGACGCGTTGACTCGGCTTCCGCTTGGATCCTGGGTCTCGGGACGCTCGTAGTGGCCGCCTCTGTTCACTCGCCGACGCGCTGCCTCGGGGTCGCTTGTTGCGACTTAGACTCGCAGAGAGTTCGGCCTTGTGGGCTTAGGGAAGCGTCACCGTTCTCAGACTAGGGTGAACAAGCCTTGCTCTCCAGGCTGACGCCTTTCGAGGCAATACCTGTCCCTTGCTCTGTCCCGGACGGTCCCGCTAGGTTTTTGCTCAGTTCGCGCTGACAGTCAAGGCTGCCGCCCGGAGGCTGTCTAGCGGTTCACTTCGCTTTACGCCTAGCGCAGACGAACGTTCCACCCGGCTTCACCCTAATGCGTGACGTCCGCGACGCTCCTGCGCTCCCCAATGAGCTCCGCGCGGCGATGGTAACGTGGCTGCCGGAAATGTCTGCTGGCGTCGCTGTCGATGTCCTCTGCGCTGTCTTCTGACCAGTATCTCCTTGTTCTGGCGCTCGGGGAGCTGGGCGGTCGCTGCTCGGGAACTTCGCCGGTAATCGCAGGGCTCTCCAGGCTGCCGCCTCTTGAAACCGCAAATCGATCTACCGCTCGTCCGTCACGCCAGGTCCTGCTTGGTCGGGCAAGGTACGCTGGGTCGCAGACAACTTTCCTCCCCAAGCTGACGGCTCTTCGTCGTAGGACTCTTTTGCTTGTCTCTGACAGACCCGCCGGGTGACTCGCCAGGGTGTGGTCGTGACAAAGTTAGAAAACAAACGCCTTGACTTAGCCGCGTGATGCCTTTCAGAACTCAGCCACCTGTGTCTCAATTCGGAGATTCCTGATGTCCTAATCCCGAACGTCTCGACGTGGCGATCTTGCTCCTTGTATGCTTCCCACGGCGCTGCTTCCGACGACTCGCTTGGTTGTAGCTCCCTCGTAGATTATTTGCTTGACTGACTGTTTATTTGGTACTTTAATTGATCTTGACGGTTTGACTCCTCGTGATCGACTGATCCAGCTGCCAGCGCTCTGCGGCCTTATATAGGGCCTCCAAGCACCGTTATTTCCCTTTTGCGCACGGCCCGCTGGATTTCTCCACTCTGGGTCCAAAGTTCGTGCCTCCTGGATGACCCACTTGTCCTTTATGTACCGCTTTCAATAGATGTTCCGCCCACTGCTGCCGTTCCGCTGATTCCCGTGCCGCTTGTGGCACGCCTGTGTGCCGCTCCACTGCCGAGATGTGGCACTTCCTCTCCCGGTCCAAAGTTCACGGGAGAGTCCAAAGTCCGGTGGAGTTCCGTTATCCCCTTTTGCATACGGCACTCTTGCTCTGCCCGCGAAGTCTCCATTCTCTCTCGATCTCCATCCTTGGTCTCCAAACTCTCTCGCTCTCCTTCATTGGTCTCCAAACTCTCTCGCTCTCCTTCGTTGGTCTCCAAACTCTCTCGCTCTCCTTCATTGGTCTCCAAACTCTCTCGCTCTCCTTCGTTGGTCTCCAAACTCTCTCGATCTCCACCCTTGGTCTCCAAACTCTCTCGTTCTCCTCGCCGCGCCGTTACTACGCGAATTCGCCGCGTATCTGGTAAGCGGCCGGCCATCTGCTGCTGCTTCTATTTGTGGGGAGTTATTCAACTCCTCACATTCCCCCCTTACTTCGGGAAACATTTAAGACTGGTTCCTACTCTCCGGCGTTTCCTTGCTTATCCTAGCCTTTGAGTCCTTGTGATTCCCGCGGCGCTCCCTCGTTGCTCCCTTGATGCTCCCTCGACGCTCGTAACTCCCTTGAGTTTCTACAGAGGGGGTCATCCGCCTCGTAGCAACTTTAAATCTCCCGCGCCGATATTTCCTGTGTTCCCACTGGGACATCGATACTCCTGGGCTATCGATCCCCAGCTCGCTGCTCATTGCTGCGTCTCACTCCTTTCCATGTTTCCTCCGCCTGGTCACACCATTCGTGCGTGATCGATATTTATTCGCATATCGATACCGACGGTGCGGCGTTGCCACCTGCTCGTTTGCGATAT